>NC_056704.1:12731262-12828762 GCF_018831695.1 Puntigrus tetrazona | reverse complement strand
TGACCTGGGAGCAATGTGCTGTGGGTTACACACAACTAATCAGTAAAATATGTGTTTTTCATTTTCATTTTTGTATTTTTTATTAGCTCAGAACATTGTGTTAAACGTCGTGATGCAACAAAATTTTGCAAACTGGAAACATCTACACACACACACACACACACACACACAAAAAAGTATTTTGGAGGGCTGTAATCAGTTATGTAAAATCAAAACTTCTCAGAAGACACATTTGAACTGTGTCAGGGTTTATTTTGCATGTAAATAAACTGCACGGCCACCTCAAGAGGTAAACATATCAGCACACGGTTCACCATGATCAAAAATTATGTTGGAGTAGAAATATGGAAATATGGAAATTTGCTATGATTTGTTTAACAGGCCTTATTCAGAGTAGTGCCTTATTACATTTTTGACATTCATAAAAATGAGGCTGTAAGGGATTGAAGTGCCACTGTCTATTCGCCCACAGTCTCGTTTTTGATTCATGCTAAATTCAATACGACTTTTAACCAGACTAAGATCTGTATGAAGATCACCACCCAAATTCAATCAAATATTTATTTATTTTTGACTAAATTATAACTTTTGTTAATTTATTGACAAGATATAAAAGTGTATCGCCAATTAATTCGATTGTTTCTCTTTTCCTATTTTTTTTAACTGCATTATAAGTTTTCTTACACCATTTATGAAAAACCGTTCGCTCACAAATAGAAAAGATGAATTTGTTGCTTTTATTTGTTTATTATTTTCAAACGCCAAAAATGACGAGTCCGAAAATGGCTGCTTTCGCGCAATTCAAAAGTAAAAAACTAGAAATTAATTAGTTTAATTAATTAGTAATTAAATGAGAACTACAGAACCCACTCATCCCACAAAAGGACCTAAACGAACTGTTTACGTTACTGTTCCTGCTAAACGCAAAGTGGAAGCAATGCTACTTTTGTTCAGTTCTGTGGTAAGTAATTAACAAGCTCAAAAATAAATTCATCACCATCAACTACTTACATGTCTTGAACTCAAACAATCACGAATTTCTTTGGTGAAAACACAAAAGGTGATTTTTAAAAGGTATATGTAAATCATATCGAACTTAAATGTATAACTATCAAACTATTAATTAAAGACAACAGGCAAGCATGAGATGGCATTGCCATCTAGTGACCAATACGTGTATTGCAAGCAAACGTTCTACATACATTTAAAAAAAAAAAAAAAAATTATCTTGTTTTATCATGTGTTGATATACAATTTAAACACTTAAAGTGCACCTTTGGAATCTCACTCTTCTAGGTCTAGAGATTCATTAATCACGACACGTTATTTGGCTTTATGCTAAGAGGTAAAATATGGTTATGAACCCAGAAATTGTAAATATGACATTTTTGACTGCACTTGAACTGACTGGATGGGCCAATTATGAAATCTTTCTCTTAAGACTTGTGTTTTCTTTTTCTGTGCCATCACGACTGACCTGAAGGAGTACTCTGTGACGCTGCTATTGAGCACGGCTGTCCGAGGTCCGCTCCCATCCGCGGGCACCAGAGACACCCGAACCTGACTGACCGCTACATGGCGACCAACGTGCACCAGCCAGCGCAGCCATACCTGAGAGGAGGACACATTCACCACCTCCAGCTGTTCCACCTTACGTGGCCCTGCGGCAGAACAGGAGAAGAGCATGTGAGTGAATACTTTACATGTACCTGTTAGTTATTACTGAGAAAATTCATCACATTTAATAGTACTTCACATTTTTTGTGGCACTCATAAAGTTCATGCCTGACAAATATATAAACCTAAAAAAGGCGTATATATATATATATATATATATATATATATATATATATATATATATATATATATATATATATATATATATACTGCTGTCACATTGTGCTAAGGAAACAGGATGTGACATAATCACCATGTAGGTACAAAAGAAAAAATGTGAGCTCTCACTAGTGCGGATGAGAGCGAAAGCTGGCTGGCTTATGTCATTGCTGTTGGTGTTGCGTTTGACGGAGAACGTGGAGATGTTGTAGAGCTGTCCTGGGTTCAGACCCTGTAGTATATAAGTAGAATGCTGCTTCTCCAGGTAGTCCGTCTTCCTTGGTCCACGACCAATAGGAGCGAAGGCAACAGCAAAGCCGCTGATTAAATTCTGAGTGGCATCTGACTGATCCCAGCGTAACTCCACTTCGTTTTCCTCCACCCGCAACACATGCAGGCCAGATGGAGGCAACAGGTCTGGGAACGGTGAAAGTATTATAAATAAATCAAACACCCTCCAGACCAGTGACTCTTAACCAGGGAACCAAATCTATCAATTTAAATAAACATATGTCGTGTTTTAATTCATAAATCTTTAATTCATATATTTTTTAAAATATAAATATAATATACATAATCACAAAATTAAATGATTTGCATTTACTGCTGCATTTAAATACTAGATAGTTTCCATTTGTGTACAAATCAACACATCCACCTATACACTACTGTATATAAAATATTAATATTAATGATTAGAACATGAATTACATAGCATCCCATATTTATCGTTATTGTATAACGAACAATTACCAGCAACTACCCCTCAAATGAAATTTAAAAATGCATAATAATGGAAAGTACAATGAGTAAAATCATCAGATGTACATTTTCATAAATAATCATTGATTTTCACATTGTATTCAAAATACACTCCACAAAATTGTAAAGATGGGTTAGGATTGTAAGATGTAAAAAATAAAATAAAAATAAATAAATAAATAAATACATATATATATATATATATATATATATATATATATATATATATATATATATATATATATATATATATATATTTTTTTTTTTTTTTTTTAATTTATTTATTTTTTTTTTTTTCTAGAAATAGTATAAATAAACAAAAAATGCTTAAACAATGAATACAAGAACCACTGGAAACATTGTTTAAATTTATTAATTAAATAGGTGGGATCCCTGAAGACCATTCAGCTATTAAAACTTGTAATTTTAACTTTCAGTTTTAATAATCATATTATTAATGTAACTTTAGTTGCTTAATTTAACGTGTGGGAACCTGTTAGCCTACACGGGGGCTCTTCAAACACTGTCGAGAACAAAGGGAGGTTATATGTTAGAATTAAAAAGGTTGAAAAACCACAGCTCTAAACTATGATAGGTAAATGAATTAGTTATGAATGCAGGACATACATACCAAATACATACCAAGGAATCCACAGACCGTATTTGAAATTTGTTATAAGTAACAAGCTTCCCATATCTCTGAATAATTGATAACGTCCCTCGAAGCAATTTAACAAATCGCTTTGCCAGTAAAAACACACACTCTGAATTCCATTTTATCTTAATATCCAGTTTCTTTTCTAAATAGCCTCCACTTAAATAAAATGAATGGGTATGGGTTGATTTTGAATAATGGAAGATCGGGAGCTGACCTCTCTCACAGTCTCTGCCTGTGTGGCCCACCCTGCAGGCGCAGCTGTAGTTCCCTCTTCTGTCGCTCCAACAGACGCCTCGGCTCCCGCACGGCTGCAGTACACACGGGTTCTCCACTAGACGGCAAAAGAAGACCAATTCAGACACTGAAGGCATCTGACGAAGGTACAGAGCTAATATAACAACCTTGGACTTCCAGAAAGTGTAAGGATGCACAGATATGAGAGCGATAAAGCTTTATTTTATTCACATCAAGAAAAAAATTCAGAATTCAGAATTCAGTGTTACTTAGCGCAATCTCGACACTTCTTGGCTATTCTTTCATTGTTTTGTACTGTGCACAATTTCAGGGGTAATGTTTAATAATGTTAACATACATGTCTGGCAGCGGTCTCCGACGTAACCCTCTTTACACACACACAGGTGGTTTCTCCTGTAGCCTCGGCATACACCTCCATTCAAGCAAGGATTTGGCTCACATCCATCCTGTTCTGCAGAACAAACACACATCCGTATCATAAGACGGAAAATCCTTTATTCCGAGAGGTGGGCTGTTTGTAAGAGATGAAGCAGGTGTGAAGAGTTTGTGTATCAAATCAGATTTAGTGAAAATCAGAATGAAGGGGAAAGCAGATTACGCAGAATGACAAAAACAGTTGCAGATGCAAGCTGGAAAATGAGTTGGGAATCACGGTTCAACAAAAACAGGTTTGTTTTCTTTCTATAGTTACCGTATTGTAGCACATCTATGTAAGTTATTGAGTTATATAAGCTACAAGCACAAGACCCAGTTCGCAAAGATCCTGTTTTCAGGTAGATGCTTAACAAATCCACTCTAAGGCTGTAAAATAATTGTCTATAAAAAGTCTAGTTTTGATGTTTTACGCAGATAGTTTATTAGGATTCTTTTGACACTGATGAACTGACAAATATTCGTTAACTTCAAAGTTTTCTACAGATTGGTTATTACAGTTATTGCTCACAAACGTGCATAAGTATTCAAGTGTTTGAGTTTAGCAGATGCACCTTTGGCAGAGAATTACAGCCTTGAGTCTGTGCGAATAACATTAGATTTGCACATCTGGACACAGCAGTTTTTCCCCATTCAGGTTACATGGTGACTGAGTGTACAGCCTTTTTCCAAGCCAACCCGGTAGGTGTCTCGCAGACTTCATCAGGTTTCCTGATTTTTGATTATTTTGCTGCATTCGTTTCCTTTACCTTTAGCATGTCTTTTAGCCATTCAGCAGAGAAGAATCTCCACCGTGTGTTACACAAATTACGAAAGGTGTTTTTTTGATTATACACTGTGTTAACTCATCAAAGGTTATCGACAATTAGCATACAGTTTGTTTTGGCGGTGTTGTTCTGTTCTGGACAAGAACTCCTTGTGCTTTCATGCAGCCTAGCACGGATGAGAGCAGTGATAACCCTTTTAGGGTAAACAGAATAAAACCGACATCAATGTATTGCAGATATAATTTACGTTCTATAATTTCATGTAAACATTTAAGAAATGATCCCAATTCAAAGGCGAATCAGAAGGCTGAATCCTAACTGGCCTAGAGGAGGAGTTGTGGATGGAGGAGGGTAATTAGCTATTGATCAATCCAAAACTGCTGATAATACTGAAGTACCTTTCACATGGGTGGTGTAATAGGTGTCGTATCCCTATAGGTAGATGTGGATCAGCTGAGAGTCAGCTGAGGCGAGCTTGACTTATGTGACCTGCCAGAAATAACGCTACGCTTGATTTTTGGTCTCATTAGACCATGGAACCTTCTAGCTGGAGGAACGCTCACAAATGCCTTGTAGAAGACTGTAGCAGAACTGTCCTATGCCATTCACCCATAAAACTGCGACTGCTACTCAGAAGCATTCAAGCAACAGTTCTCTGCACAGCCTTCATCATTTTAGATTCTAAATCTACATTTCCACTCACATTTCCACTATGTCTTCCATTTTTTGAAGACATAGATCATCTGTGCCACAATGGCCTGGATTTGTTTTACATTTGACAAAGTAACTCAAAGCTGCTTGGAGTGGGTTTTTTTTGTTCTTTTCACCAGAAAAAGTCTTCCATAACAATGACTCAACAGAAATCAGAAATTTCAGAAAGAAGTGTATTTGCACTACAATCAGTTGAAACCCCATAGCTACACCCAATGAATAGAAAATTCTTGTTTCTTGTATTTATTTAAGATCACATTGATCACAGATTTTTTTCTATTCATCAGTGGGAAAAAAAGGCTGTAAAACAACAAAACAGTCTATAGTAGTTAACATAGTGATGTTACCTATCTCACAGTCCTGTCCGGCATAGCCCTGCTGGCAGTGACAGAAGTAAGAACCAGGCTGATCCTCACATGTACCTCCGTGCTTGCATGGCTCAGAAAGGCATTCATCAATATCTGTCAAAACATTCACAGACATCTGAACTGACGCCAGGTTTTGCATAATGTCAATATGCCATAAGACAGAGAATTAAGAATAAGCAAGATATATGTAGATTGTTACCTGTTTGACAGCGCTGGCCACTAAAACCATCTTCACATTCACACAGGTAGGAGGCTACCCTATCGCGACAAGTTCCCCCATTCATGCATGGCAGAGACAAACACTCGTTTATCTCTGTAAAAGTAAAGGGGATGATTAGTCATTCATGTACAAATCCCAGCATTTAACAAATCCTGAAAATACATACACGCATATAAACAAAACCTGAAACACACACACCACAAAACTTACATAAACAGACAGACATTTTGTGTACAAGGCATATTACAGCATGTTGTTGATCAGAAAAAGCCCATATTTGGTTTTTCACACGTTGCATGCAAGTCAGATCAGATGAACAGAAATCCAGGTATTTGGATTTCTTCTATTTTCACTGTGCATTCAGACTGTTTATTTAATGTGATACAAATGATGTACTGTAGTAGCTCATGTTGCATGAGCAGCACCGTGCTTTATGTCCCACAAAGAGACCACAGAATTGTTTTGTGTTTTAAGAACCCTGAACTGTATATCAAGGCCTGACTGCTTTCTGTTAGCACCCTGACACGCTACACAAACTTTATGTTTGTTTCAAACTACAATTTGTTTTAGAGTGTTTCTACTCGCTTGACATTTTGTAGGCTCATCAGCTCTTCTTCCCAGCATTCCAAACCAACCAACCGTTTTGGAATGTTGGTTTCAGGGCGGGACGGTCTTGGGCAAACTTTGAACAACAAGGGTTTTGAATCTCCACTAACCTTCACAGACTGGAGGCTGGCTCCAGGACCCCTGGCTGCTGCAGATGCTCTGGGTGGCCCTGGGAAGGGGAGTGTAGCCTGGGTGGCATGCATACAGAGCCATGGAGCCCGGGGAAGTGGAGGAATACTGCACCTCTGCGTGCTTGACTTTCACAGGGGGGCCACAGTCCAGACCTGCAGTGTGCACAGAGTATAACTATGACATATCATATAAACAAACAGACTGTTGGCAATGAGTACAGTCTGTTAAAGAATTATATTATGGCTGAATATAATACATAAATATTATGGATGAATAATATAGATAAATATTTGTGGATTATCTATAGTTATATTTATAGATACTAATGTAAATGCATTTCACAAAGTATAAGCTATTTGCTATTTAAAAAAGAAACAAAATACACAGAAGCAGACATAATTGTAACCAAAAAATTTAATTTATATATTTTTAGTTTTTTTAAGAATTTAATTTAGTTAGTTAAATTAAATGCAGTGGCTGCAAAAGAATACCAGAAACACTATTTTTTTTTTTTAAATGAGCAGTGGCAGCAAGTTATTTGTTTCTTTCTACAAAATAAATTATTGCTTTTCCTGAAAACATAAAGAACAAACCGGTTTCACTTTACCTAATACACATTTACAGCTACGAGCAGATTCATAAATAGAGCGAAGCTGTAAAAACATCCTTTTTGTGAAATGTTTTAGGTGACAAGGGGATGGTATTTCATCCTATCATGGAACAGCAGGACACAAATTTAACCGCACCTTGTGGAAAAGCTCGCAGAATCAACAGTAACACGGAGGCCTGTAACAGCAGAGTTATAACTCCTGTTCAGGGCGAGAGTATCAAATGCACTGAGGACTTTATCCAGCTTCATCTCTGGGGAGGTGACACTCAACCCAGGTTTACTGCAGGAACTGGCACCTGCTGCTTCGTCCTGGCATCATCTGAATGAAGATAGACGACTGCTGTTCTCCTCTTAACATGTATATCAGTTACCCCTAAATGAATGAATAGTGACTACCGCAAAAAGCTTTGTGAGCTCCTGATTCTTGTTGTGTTGGCAAACAGCTGAGTGTACTTCAGAGGTAAAATAGAGTTTGATTACCCTCCAAAGTCGGATTGGATCCTCTGTTGATCTCGCAGTGTCTTCCTACGAAGGTTGAGGAGCACTCACATTTGTATTTACCAATGTAGTGGAAACATGTTCCGCCGTTCAGGCAGGGGCTGGAAGCACAAGGATCTGGCTTTCCTAAACATAAAACATAAGACAAAGCATATTTTAAAACAGTTGTTGTACAGTTCTGTGTGCACATGTGCATATAGTGTGTGCTTGCATATTTATTTGAGAAAGAAAGCATGGCCATGTGTGCGTCAAAACGAGGTCAACATGTGCGAGAAATCATTGATCATTACAGTAGCACTGAGAAAGAGAAACAGCTTTTCATGCATGTGCCAGGGCAAGTTGTTTTTCCTTCATGTGAGGAATCCAAGTGTTGAACAAACTCCAGCAAATTGGATCATTACACAAGGCCAAACAGTTGCACAACTCTAATGTTGGACAAAGTTGGGATAATGAAAATCCAGAGATGAAAAGCTTCTTGGCTTTGAAGAGTTTTTTTCTTTGTGCAGTTTTATGGCACTCTGCGCGTGCGGAAATGCCATTTTCCAAACATGAAGAAAAGTAGACTACACTCTTCTTCCATTTGACCAGAAAAGAGAAGAGGAAGGGTGACTGAGAGCTGTAACATCCCTTGGGAGCTCACTGGTGGCTGGGAATTTAACATTGCACACTTAAGGCCCTTTCATGGCAATTCAATCTTGTAGGTTTGCATTGCACAACATCAGAAAGATCATGCCCTTCCTAACAGAGCATGCTGCACAACTTCTTGTCCAGGCCCTTGTCATTTCTAGGCTGGATTCTGCTATGCTTTTCTGGCTGGACTTCGGTCATGCACAATCAAACATCTACAAATGATTCAGAATGCAGCCACATGACTGGTCTTCAATGAGCCCAAAAGGTCCCACATCACATCACTCTTGCATATAGAACATCCAGAGGCTCAGCATCCCTCTGCTTCCACTATTACAAATCTACATTGTCTTCAGAAGTTTAAGATCTACTAGTGAGCGATGCCTTGTGGTACTATCACAGTATCACTTTCCAGTACATTCACGCTTACTGTTCCAGGCTGGTGGAATGACCTTCCAAACCCTATTTGGTATGCTGATTCCCTGACAACTTTCAAACGACAGACGAAAACTCTCTTTTGTCACTATCTGACTTTATCCTGAAAACTTAATCCTCAGTCTAGCTTGTACTTATTTGAACATTGCCTACTTCCTGTGTATATTTGCCTCTTTAAGAGTAATCACTTGATGTATTCCCCAATGCCAACTAAACTAATAGATGTAATGTAAATGTAAAACACACAGACAGTTATGGAACATTTCATTGATGGAGGAAGAAAAATTTGTGAACCAACAAAAAAAAAGAAAAGAAAACTGCTTTGTTGGCAGGCAAATGTTTATAGCTTAATACTAATCCATTGTTTCAGTTCAGAATTCTCCCATGAAACATGTTAGATATGAAAGGGCCTCAATGCTTATGCTTATGAAGTTCACCCAAAAGTTATCATTTATTCACCCTCAAGTAGTTCTTAACCTGTATGAGAAGTTTGTAATCAGGCTGTTTTGGGTCACTATCCACTACTATGGAAGGCAATGATGACCCAAAACATTTTAAAAAATATCTTCCTTTGTGTTCGGCAGAACAAAGAAATTCATACAGGTCTGGTACTACTTGAGGGTGAGTAAATGATGACAGAATTTTCATTTTCGAGGTGAACTATTTATTTAAACAATGTGACCAGAATTTTAATTCTCATAAAATGCTATATACATACCCACTTCACAGTGCTTCCCTGTGAAACGGTAGGGACAGACACATCGGTAGCTGTCAGCTTCTTCTTTACAAGAGCCTCCATTACGACAGGGACTAGAGGCACAGATACTTAATCTGACTGAGGAAAAAAAGAGGAAAGATGCTGTATGTACCGTTAGGCTAAATGATTTCAGCAAATGATTGGGCGTCTACTTTTTAATACGCAAGCATGCAATGACACTTAGAACAGATGTAACATACCTCTTTCGCAATGCTTGCCTCTGTAGCCGTGCTTGCACTCACAAATATAGCCTCCATCCCTCTCATAGCAATAGCCTCCATTCTGACACGGTGAGGAATCGCAGGCTGATCGGGGCTGTACTGAAAAATACACACACCAGCTTCACCACGTTCCTTCACAGCATGTGATCGTTCTTAACGCTCACTACTAACTTTAATTTGAGTATGTTGGAATGATTTCATTTAAATGCACACCACAGCATAGATCCTCTGTGAATTTCAATAGCCAAGTTGAAACATTACCTCCACATTATGTCAACATGCAAATAAATCTTTCTGTTCTCATTTACTCAACATAACGTCTTAGTTGCTTTGGGGACCTTTGCCACCCTGAAAACCTGGCACAGTAATTTAGTAATTTGTCATGGAGAGAGACCATGGCTTGCACATGGCTTCAAGGTTCTCCAGGGCTCTTACCATATGGATAGAAATCCTTGTGATCAAAGTCAACACCAGTTTGGCAGGTGCAGAGGTATGTGCCGCCATACTCTAAACATGGACCTCCATCCGGACACGGTCGGTTGTTACTACAGGGTGTTTGTGTTACCTCTAAGGAGTTAAAAAATTGCAAAAATTAGTTTTTATACAAAAAAGAGTGCAGTGCTACTACTTTTGGAATACGTTATTAAATATAAAGTGATTTGCCCACACTTTTTAGACTGGAAAAAAGTCAAATAAAAGATAACTAACCAAACAAACTCTTCAATTGGATATGGTTTTCTCTGTTGGTCAGTAAATGAAGGACATTTAAGTGCTTTACCATCATGAAGTCTAATAGTTCATAGTATGGTGAATTAAAAAACAACAACAACAAAAAAACCAAACAAACATAATTTAATACACTGGCAGATTAATTACAAATTGTTCCATGGTTAGACAACTGCACAGACAGGACAAGAACACCATGCTTTAGCGTTGGAACAGATTTAGTAACGACTCCTTTGTCACTAATCAGTCACAACCAACAAAAATGTTTGCAAAATGTTTGGCCTGTTGATAATAAAAACACTTCCTGAATGTGGAACATTATGCCTTCTACATTTTCTACCAACATTTTTAGTCTTTTAACAGTGGAAACCAGAGAAATTTGGAAAATTTGAAATTAACATTATTGTCCCAAAAATACAACATTTCATATCTATAATTTGATAATGTTGGTCACACTTTATATTAGGTGGCCTTAACTACAATCCTTAAATAAAAAAAATAAGTACAATGTACTTATGGAATTTATGTTCTATTGCAAAACGCTTCTGCTGCAATTGAAGTGGGATATGGGTAAGGTTAGGGACAAATTTGGTTGTATTGGTAGGTGTAAGGGTGGGTTAAGGTGTAAGTGATGGGTCAGTGAACAGTGTAATTCTAAATTACAGAAATGAATTACAGATGTAACTAAATATAGATTTTTGGATCATTAACAAAAATATAAGTACAATGTAAAAACATGTATGTACACAACAGTGTATCAAATAATGAAATTAAATGTAAGTAAAGCATTTAAAGTAAAGGCCATCTAATATAGAGTGGGACCCAAATTCTGTATTTGTTTGCATTTAATACATACCAAACTGACAGTATAGTCCAGTGAAGCCTGTTGGACAATCACAGGTGCCATTCACATCAACACAAACCCCTCCGTTCTGACAGGGACACTCCTCTGTAGGGATTTAACCATGATGTAAAGAGAATAGAAAGAGACACGTTTGGAAGGAGATCAGCACACTTTTCTGGATTAAGTAAACATTCTAAGCATTGTACAATGTTACTCTTTCTTCAGATCAGTCAAATCTGTGCAAATTCAGTGGAATTTGTGGGAATGTTACATTTTGTGTGTGTGTGTGTGTGCATAGTTTAGTGTAGTGTGCTGTGTGCTGTGGTGGGATTTGTTGTACTGTTGTACATTATAAACTCGTTCCTTGGGTCAGTCTTTCCCACAATTTTCCCACACAGTTCATAGTGCTGGATGACTGTAAGTCAGTATTCTGTAAAGCTTAAGACTTTTTACTTTCCTCTTCCTTCAGTAATTGCAGCAGGGGATCAAAGTGACTTGCTGTATCACTGTTAAATTGCTTCCTTTTGAAGTCCAGGAGGCTCGCATGAGGGTGTTATTTTTTTCTGATAATATGTAGCATGTTTATGATCAAATTGTGTGACCCTAGGGGCATTTAATAGGTTGTTAATTTGCTGGAGCCATTTTCATTTGTTGTCTCTAAGGTTGGTCTCTTTGATCTCAGAGCTCCATTAGACACTCCTAGGTTCTGTCTGTGAGCTTCTACCTTCTATTTTTGAGTGATCTGCATGACTTTTTCCACTACAGATTCCAAGTGAGCCGGGCAGGAAGGTATTTTGGAGATTTAGGAGAGTCTATATAAGAGTCAATGGTTATTTCAGCTCCAGGTGGACGAGTAGGATGAATTTTCTACAGCTCACAATGGGCTTTTAAATTTATAGGGGCACAAAATGTGCAGTGTACACAGTGATCCTGGGAGAAGGTATATCATGCTGATTGACATTGACTAAATGAGATAAAGCAGAATATGAAGATATTGCACCTCATATCTTCTTCATAACTTAAGCCTTTGGAGATTTGTGTTGGATGTTAGAGCATCCAAACAAATCTCACCTGCTTTGTTGCAGGGAAGTGAATTCCAAACATTAGGACTGTCTCATAAAACAGAGGCCCTTTTAAGTCTAGACAAGAGCCCTTCCTCTTGTTGGTAAAGTAGTAAAAAGTGCCATAAAGCAATTATTTACAACATCAAGCGACTTGCTGCAAGGTCTGAGCAGTAAACTGGGTGAGGTTGTGTAGGTTTGGATAATTATGCTCATCTATCACGGCTGCATAGTCTTCCTCAGGCAGTGCTTCAAATTCCTGTGGAATAGTGGTGTCTGCCTTGTTCTCTTTTGTGCCATGTTCATGCAGAGTTACTTAAGAAGAGTAGCTACTATGCATTAAAATCTGTGAGTACTGTACCTTCACAGTCGTCACCGTAATAACCTGGGGTGCAGGTGCAGTTATAGTTTCCAGAGCCAATATACTCGCAAATTTTATGCTTTTCACAATTCTCTCCATCGCAGGAAACTGTAAGCGACATATTACACATGATGGTCTTTTGAAAGGGAGTTAAAGCATTTTTCTTTCAAGAAAAAGTTAAACTGAACAACTGACTTACCTGTCTGATTTGCAGCATCAGTAGTAGAAGAATTTTTCATGACAACTATCTCTGTTTCGAATAAAATAATAAATAAATAAATATCTAATACATCAAAAATTAAATAAGTGATATATCTTAAATGAAACCAATCCACATTGGTGGTAGGTCAAGCCACTTCAACTTTATAAAATTAGTTAAATTAATCAGACACGTCATCTAAAACCATAGTTGGACTTTTTTGAGAATATCCATGCATTAGACATTGGAGAAGTGCATGCTTTTTTATTGATACTGGAGTGAAGTTTTCTTTTCATGAACAGACAAGAGCTGACCAAGCATCTGATAACTTTGAGATGAGGCTGACATTATTTGCAGTTCTATTAGTCAGACATGTGGCCTGAAGCCATAGTTATCGCAGAGTGTTCCCTCCTCTTTATTCATTTTATTTTTTTAATTTTATTGTGTCAGTCCCAGTTGGAAAATGTTACAGCTAGCCAAATATAAAGTGGAAAGTAGGTGGCAGGCTGTGTAAACATCTTCTATCATTAAACATTTTTCCCATTGCAAAGGGAAACAAAAACAAAGACTGGATAATATGTTGGCTGGCATTTATAAAGTGATATGGTGGGTTGAACTTGAGAGATAAAGCACACCTGTCTCACAGTGGCTTCCAGTGAAGTTTGTTGTACAGGTGCAGGTGTAGTTATTCACCAGGTCTTCACACACACCTCCATTCAAACATGGCATGGATGCACACTCATTGATATCTGGATTCCAAAACACAAGATTCATGTCAGTGTAGAGAATCATTTGTCAGCGTGAGAAAGGCAATCTTTAGAACAGCATGGTTTTGTTTGTATTAATGTCTTAAGATGTGTATGAAAGTTCATGCAGGTGTACAGTTTCATTGACCAGGTGTCTAGTATTAACAGTAATCTGGTCTCATGTAGAAACAAGGGTTCAAGATATGCAAAGGCTAGCGGTTTAGTTTCCAGAGTACTTCCCATCTGGGCTTGCATTTCATCAATAACCCCATTGTGGGAAGCCCAATTTGTTAAGCAGGGGAATCATGTCAGTGCTTTTTCCTAAAAAGTCATATCAAGGTCTACTCAAAGAACTCAGAGAATATTTGGAACATTAAACCTGACCCAAAATGAAAACACAGGGAAAGAAATCAAAGTAACTGATAATATATTTCCATTTACTAGCTGCCCTTAAAAGTACTGCACTATAGCAGTCTTCATGAAGTCAGTCTAGATAACACCATCTGTCAAATGAATAAGTATGGGTCTAATGCGGAAAAAAGGAAATGTTCCTGGAGAAAGCCATGGCCTTTCAGTGACATTCCCAATATCCATGCTCACCTGACTCGCATAGGAACCCAGTGTAACCTGCTTGGCATACGCAGGTGAAGTTGCCTACACCCTGTATGCACTGTGCTCCATTGAGGCATGGGGTCTCCTGGCACTCGTCTATGTCTGCCGGCAATAAACACACATGCACACACACACACACACACACACACTGAATATTTATTCAGCTGATTAATATATCCTCCACACCGTTCCCCTCACTCTGAAACTATGCACTTCTGGCTGTGAAAGGTATTAGAGGTTTGATACATCTCTGCAGGCTGGACTGTGGGAACGAGAAAGAGGTCGAAGCCAGCAGAGCGCTAAGGGAGGAGGGGAGGACAAAATCAGAGAGGAGAAAGGCCGCAGCATGAAAAGAAGAGCTTGCTGAGTTCAAAACTCACATACATTTTCACTCGCTATTTTAGTCCTCAATGGATAACTTTTTGAGAAGAGACTCACACTGAACATTGTAAAAATAGAAGCTTCTTATTTATATTTGAGTAAAGTTTTCTTCTTTTCCTGAACTTACATGCAATGCATAATTGAAATTGGAGTCTGATAATTGAAAAATTGGGTTTGAAGAATTGAAGAGTTTACCTGTTTCACATGTTGTCCCTACGAATCCCACTGGACATAGGCAGATGAAGTGGTTGATCTTGTCCACACATGTGCCCCCATTCTGACAGGGGTATGAAGAGCACTCATCGACCTCTATCAAAACGCACAAAAAAACAACAAATATGATGTGACTTTTATTAGATTTGCACATAAGAATAAAAACATGAGGGAATCCTAAAGTGCAGGGGGTGAAGGAAAAGGTAATTATTTGACCACAGGAAAACGTTGGACAGACTTTACTGTATGCGTATTACATACAGATGTGACCAGGGGAAATTCTCTCCCTTAGGTTGTCCCCCTGGCTTGCAGGGTGGAATTCTACTTTTACAAGCTGACTTTCTCTTTCCTGGCGAGGAAGAACACAAAGGAAGAGTACGAATTGTGAGGGATGGAAGGATTTCATCATTCGTTTACCTATCTGGCACCTGCGTCCAGTGAAGCCAGCCAAACACGAGCAAGTAAAAGATGGATTTCCAGTTATGCAGTCATCAATGCAGCGGCCACCATTTTGACAGGGCCTTAAGTTAGCACAGACCGAAGCTGAGGAGCACAATGGAAAAGAGTCTGAGCAGACTGACATTTTCCTGTCCATAATGGTTTCTAATTTGTTGGATACACTGATTTTTTTTTTCCTTTTCCTTTGATGGCATACCTGAGTCATTGCAGCTGCCCACTTGCACCTGAGAATCATCAATACGAAAGACCCAACGACCAGGATATCCCACATTTGTGGTGGTTTCAACTTCAACAATATCATCTGTCCGAGAGCCAGGGATATTGAAATAGCGCCTCCCATCACCAGCATTAAAACCTGCCTAGGAAGACAGTGGAAGTGGGGGAGTGTTCTCACAGGGTGAATTCTTTCACATTTCACACGTCACTTAAGTAATTTCAGTCAAAACAAAAAAAAAAAACATGAGTAAAGGCAATGACCTTACCTGTGCAGCTATGCCTCCCAAGCCGGCTAGGTCACCACCACTGGTAGCATGCATCCCTGTTGTCCAAGAAATATTGTGGTACTGGAAGATGGTGAAGGAGAGCTCACCATCTGTGATGAGAACTACTTGAAATGTATTGACCTTGAGAGAAGTCAGAGAGAAAGTCAGTTGTCACAACCAGTATTCAGAATTTTTATTTAATTGTTAGAACAGATTTTCTTAAATCTGGCCATTGAGGTCCACTGTTCTGCAGAGATTTTGAGAATTTTGATCAGGTACCAACTCTTCTATACAGCAAACCTTGAGGGCCAGACCTGAGAAACCAAGTGTTAGATGATCTTCTAGACAAAACATAAAAAAGGACATGAACTTGGTACCGGAGTTATTGAGCTGCCACCAAAAAATGTGACTTGATGCCAGGTAGCAATCAGCGCCCATGTAGTGACGAACATAGGGAACTCAGGAAAGTAGCGATTCATGTCTGTAGTGGCTCTTCTCAGGATGGCAGGATCTTTGGTCTCTCGATAAAAAACTTTTCCTGCCCGTCGGTTATCTACATCTGCCCAGAACGGAGCCACAACTCTGCGGTCTCCAGCAATGGGGAATGCAACAGGCGTGAACTGGGAAACCTCCCTCAGAAAAGACACCAGGCCATTGTTGTTGACCTTGAAGACAGAAAAGAAGAGCAGGTACATGCTCAGGGTTAGCAGAGTCAGCACACAAAGCTTCCTTCAGCTCACCTCCTTGGCACTCACTTCTAGATTCCACTACTGAAGCTTTACCACACCATGAGCTGCATGTTTGGACATTCACTTTCTGAGTTGCACAAATAACATATTTCACTTCTTAAAATTATTTCCACACTCAAATATACCTGACAACAGAGACTGGGTTGGTTCACTTTGTAGTACTGTAAAGTAAAAAAGTTGTAGACCAACAAAACTCCAATGATTTTTAAATGACTTTTCAAGCAGAACTTTTAAAGGACAATTCACTTTCTTGCAGTGACTCTTGGGATAGATATTGCAAAGGACCTGGAACAGTAATCGGATGTCTATGATGTATGGAACATGCTGGCTGGGAATAAGCGGAGACAGGCTGAGGTGTCCAGCGGTGTGTTGACACATGAGAGTGAGCAGTAGCATTGCAGGATGAAAGAGTGAGGCAGGCTCCTGTGGCAGATGTATCCATTTCCCATCAGGGAACAGACAGCTGCCTTGTTCTGCCAGACATCCACGTCTTGCAGCTGAGAAAACCGGGGACACACATACACATTCTGACACACCTGCCCTGGCTCTTGTCCACTAGAAGTGGTTTTAGAGGGTGAGGCCTTTATAACTGCCTCTAAAGTAACCACAGAGCCCAACACTTGCTTTGCTGACCACTGGCTTTACTCTGTTGACTGAGTCTACTCCTGTGATGAATGTCCAGCCAGACTGATATTGACAAAACCTTAGAGTGTACAGAGGCACAGTGTTATACAACTGATATGAATATTCAAGCAAATTCACCAAACAGGCCAACAGGGTTGTGTGAAAATATTCCATAGCTTTCTGCTTCTCCATTTTTGTGGAGGTTTGCAATTAAGCTTACCTCAATAGTTGCCCAGTGGAAATTTAAAATCCTTCCCAAACTATCAGTCACCTTTCTGCCCTATATCAGAATGTCACAGCACAGAGCAACAGAGTTGCTCATTGAGTGTATCTAATGCTAACTTACGCTAGTCACTTTGCACCTGCACAGTTGTACCCCTCTCCAGGTGTTCACTCCCCAATGCCAACTTCCCTGTCCCATCATTTCACTCATTTGTACCCAGTTCTGGCAACAGCAACAGCAACAAAGGCAATGTCAGACACATGGCCTTTCTTCTCCCCTCCCCATGCGTATGGAAACCATAATTCGGAGGCCTTTGCTGTAAAAACAGTAGAGGAAGTTTTGTTTGGCCTGACTCGGGTGCTTGGTTAATTGGCCGACCGCAGTCTTCCCCTCTCTGCATCAGCGTGCTGTGGCAAGAGTGTGGTTAACATAGAGAAGCAGAGTGAAGCCTGCAGGGCCACAACTCTGGGGTCATAGAAAGGAGCCCTGTGAGAGCAGAAGAATGAAAGAAAAGACAAAGAGAGAGAAGCAGGAGAAATGGAAAAGATGGAGGGATGGAAAGTGCAGGCACAGTTCACTGACAGATACAAACCCTTGACAGGAACCAAAGTGTGATTTAGAGTAAATGTTTCACAGATGACCAAAACACTTGAGAATGAGCTGCAGTACTAAACCATTGCATGCTAATGATATAAGCAGCAAACTGGGAAAAGAGTTGAACAGCAGTACAATAGGGACAGCGGTGTTTTCACCAGCGCAGGCATTGGAGAGCTAGTAGCAACAGTGAGTGGAGGTAATGAATGGAAATTGCTTACCTTGCTGCTAAATTAGCAGCGGAAATCTCACTAAGCACTACATTAGCGATTATTCTCTGGTGTTGTAATATGTTCTGGCATCGGTTCTGATCTATTTGTAGCATCTGGAAGAGGTTAAACTAGCTGCTTTTCTTTCATGTCCTAATATCTTATTAAAAGTAGGATGTAGGAATTGGATCTTACCACAGGCTAAAAGTGTTTTCTGGGATATAATATTCAGTCAGGTGTTAATACAAAATACAATTTGTGTAAATGTCATCATTTACAAAATAATTTATACTATAAGTAATGTATTTGTTTTTTCCTTTTTCTATTTTTAGGTCTATATGGTGCCACTTCTGGGACCATTATTTTTGGGTTATTTTTCAACGGATATATCATAGTTTTCATAGGATGGTTTTCTTTGGAGTCATTTTAATACTAAAATAAATGTTCACTTGAGAAAAAGGATGCCAAAACAAATCTCTTCATAAAAAGGTGCCCAAAGTTCACCTTGGCAAAACACTGAATCTTGACATGGGAACTTTTACTTGCTCTTCCAAGTAATTTGAGGAAAAAGCTGAAGTGGACGTGTTTGTATGTTTGACCTTGGCTCCTCTTGCTCCACACCCTTGTGCGGTTGTGATGGATTTCTTTATCGTGGCTGGCATTCCACAGAATGGCAAACCATGACCCTCTGTATGGTGCTGCACTCACTCATATCTTATAATAATATACAAAGATTTTCACTATTCTTGGAAAAATAACTTAAACCCAGCAAAGAAAAATTAATTTTAGTGGCTGCCCCCATTGAATTAAGTCTAAATATTAGCTCAAAGCTTAGCATAACATATGATTTATCTTGACATAAAGCATTACATGCTAAGCTACCCAGCTCCTAACAAAATCACACATATGTCCTCACACACTTAGCTAATATTTGGGCTACTTAAGTGAAGAGAAGGAGGTGAGGAGCAAAGACGATAGAGAGAGAAAGAGATAAAGAGAAAAATCCCTCAAGGTTGAAGATTCCCTTTCTATAGTTGCGCAAACATGAAGTGTTGAAGTGCTGAGGATGAGCTTTAGCAGATGTGCTCTCAGTGTGCCGTGAAACCTCAAATCTTTCTGTCCCCATCATTTTCCCTCCTCTGCTTTAACTCAACTGTTGGATGAACAATTCTATGCCTAAAACAATTATAAACATCCTTTTTATAGCTTCCCATACAAACAACTTGTTGGGAGGTTTCTTAACTTATGGTGTTCTGTTCCCCATCAAAACTTACACCAGTTTCATTTAAAATAATTTCAAACTTGATGTTTTTTGCATTTGCTTTGGAAGTCCATGTCATGATAGCCTTGGATCTCATCCTTCCTGCTCTTCATCCCAGTCATTCATAAGGTTAGTTAATTGTGGGGCTGCGTTGTTTGGCATCCCTAAGACACTTTACAGATGCATCTGGGTTCTGTTAAAGGGATCTTGCCTATCTTCAATAGAGCAGCTGGACAGGTCCATTGGGAAGACCCTTGAACTTGTTATCTGAGGCTGAAGAAGAGGAGGAAGAGGGAAGGATGAGGGTAAATGAGGGGAGAGAGGAGAGGTCGCAGCTACATGTGAAATCTCTCAGACCCAAACAAAACAGAGCTGTGTAACAAGAAAAGACAAATTTCTGACAATTCTGGGCTAATAAAATGTCAAGCAAAGAAACCATATCACTGTGTTACTATGCCCACCTCTGGAGATCTTGGATGGCAAAGAACCAGCTTCATAATTCCTGTGAGACTATATATTGATAAACACCGAATGAACCAATCCCTTTTTTTTATGGTAAAAGTCACTCTTCAAGCTGAGGCAGAGTTGAGTGTGTTTTTTTTTTTTTTTTTTTTTAGAGGTTTAAAATATTATTAAATATATTAAAATATTATAAGAGGGAGTAAATGAGAAAAAGATAACTGGAGGTGGACAGAAAGAATAGGTCAGAAATTTAAACATGCAATAGCAGGCAGTGCTGATCCTTCTTTTTGCTTTAGGGAAGCTCTTACAGTAATACCCTGAGACAACTCTCAAGAACCACCTCAAATTGTTTGGTTCAAGAGCTTTTCTTGTTTTTCAAGGCCTGAAGGTTTGGAATGCCCTCCCGGAAGAAATTATCCATGAGGATCTCTCCAAAATCTCACCTGTTCAAAAGCAGCTGCCTTGCGGAAAAGATCAACATGTGGATATAGCGTGCAATAAAGCTGAAGTATAATTGATTTTGGTTCAAGCAGCTTGAGTGCAATACAGAAATTATGACCCCAGTTTTAATGCTGTCGCATGCCTCAATGCACCAGTGACTTGCAAAATTGTACTCTAATCGACCTGCAGTTACCTCCCAGTTTGTACTCGGTGCACTCTTTCTGTAGTTACCACCCATAACTGTACATTCAGTCGTCCTCAGCTATATCACATTAAGGTAATCTAATTTTAGATCTTCACTGCTATCCCCAACAGGTCTTATCTTGTCCTCATTTCATATTAATATTTACATTGTGCTCTGAGATATGAGATACCACTCTGGGTGACACACAGATGCATCACAAGTTAAACTAGGTTCTGTAGACAACCATGCACTATTTCAGCAAGCTGCATTGGCCAGGATGTCTAAGTGACTTCATGACTTTAAAATAGGAACCACAATATTGCACCTTAAATTTGTGAGGGCACAGAATGTCATGTAGTGGCTGAGAGAGAGACTGGTTGTGTGGCATGTCTGCTCTGTCAGTTGTCCGCTGCATTGGGATTGTGATCTCATTCATCCATTCGCTTGTAGCCCAGTCTGGAAACCTAGCCTCTGTCACCATGGTACCTCGGCCAGGCTGGGCAGGGTTTTGGGGATGGAAAGCTGGTAGTAAAGATGGGTGCTCTGGGTGGAGCAGCATATTTTGGGAGGCAATATGACTGGGATGCTGCATCAAAACAGATGGTGTTGACTTACGAGGATGGAGCTTCCTCTAAGTTTGAAAAGTGTCCATGACACAGATTAAAGCCCAACTAAACGCAGGATGCAGCTATGATCAAAGAACTGAGACCTGTCAGAGCACTTGCCACGCTTGTTTTCTGTCACTGGTTCTCCTCATGACAAATATTCTTCTTGTTTCTTTTCTCCCCCTCGCTCTCTCAAACCACAGTTTAAGCAAATATGTTGCAGCAGCAATATATACTGTCATCTCTCCACTAAAAAACATCCAGTAGTTTAGTCACCAGTAGTTTGTGTGACATGTTAAAACTTTGTGGTTAAAACTGAGTTTCATTATCCAATCTCAAGACCTGCCTCTATTTCCTTCAAAGTTACTGAATGAAATACCTGATTCTCCTGCACAAGACTAACACATTTCAAACATACAATCTATACTCACATAGAGTCCAGTGTGCCGTTCTCCGAAGAAAGGGAAAGCCACAGAGATCGCTACCAGACCTGATCCTCCATCATCTTGCTCGATGGTCTGGGAGTCACCCTCATCCAGGCCAAATGGGTAGAACTCCTCCAGGGGTACAACCGGCTCCACGCCATGAAGCAAAATAAGAAGCATGCACATGGAGAGCACCAGCCTCCTCAGCCACCCCATGACCTTGTCTGCACAGGGATGGAGAGGAGAGGACTAATATTCCGGACACTCAGAAAGGGCAACAAGACAACTCTAAACCCAAGTGTGAAATGCCCAACCAGTGATCCTCCTTGTCTTTCTTCTCCCTCTTTCTGTAATTTTCCTCTTTTGGTTTCTAATTCCACCCTTTGTTTCCTCTCAGATCTTCTCTCAGCCCTGGTACTTGGGCTGTTGTTCTATAACAAGGGGGTAGATTCCTTGCATTCTGTGTGCTGCTGGGTGCTCTAGAGCTGCTGTGCTCCGTGCCGCTCACTGAAATGAACAGAGTGAGAGAGAGAAAGAAGGAGAGGGAGCAGAGTGATTCGGCTCTATTTTTTTTTTTTTTTTTTTTACAATCCAGTGACTTGGTCCCTGATGGTTAGTTTAGAAATATCCTCAATAAAACCTCTATTCTGCCTGCCAAAGGAGTTCTTTCAGACCCAGCCCCACCCCCCCAGGGATTCACTACCTTGCATGATTAGGAACTCTCATCCAATAGCTGAGCAGAGACCGGTAACTGGATAAGCACTGGGTGGAGCTATGGTAATCAAAGGGCTGCTTTAAAGAGACTCTGACAGGGCACTCTCCTCTGCTCTTAACTTTTGCTGAGAAATACCCTTAGAAGAACATGTCTCAGTGTGGTATACACTACCACATGGCAGTGTGAGAGTTCCAGAAGTTGGGATGTCATATTGCATTCCTTGTATATTGTACACAAGATGTATGTCAAAAGGGAGAAAATATACAAAAGCCTTTTGGTTTGGACTAGAGATTTTCTGAAAGATTTCTTACTCTCTGAAAATAAATTTTCCTCCAAATTAATCATACAAGGCAACATTTCAAATATTTGAAATGTGCCTGAAACAACTCCCTTAAAATAAAATGTGAATCTTTTTATCCAGGGGGTCATTAGTGGCGGGAATCAAATCTTGGAGGCAGAACATCACAAAGATTCTTTTATAGGTAGTTATAGCTTATTTGCGCACATCATAAACTACAGCAATTATCCAGAAAGACCAAAGCCAACTGAGAGCAGCAATTCTTCAGACCACAAAAATCAATCTCATTTTTATTTTTCTTGTTTGTATGGTTTTATTGACTCATAAAAATTACTTTCTGATGAAACAAATCAGTTTTCTAATAGTTACAACATAGCACTGATTATGAAACAGAAATTGTTTTAACACCCATAATTAGAAAAACACCATATGAAAACATTACTTTTAAGAAAGCATTTGTAGTTAAGATATATGACTCATTATCTGTCCTGATTTACTCTAACTGTATTTTAGCTGATTGGTGCTAACTAAAACAAGATGATTATTCTCTAAATGGTTTAATTTATCAAAGCAATCATGTAAGCTACAAAGTAGAAAGAAAATAGCATAATTTTGTGGTTTGCAAAACAGTTTGGGGGAACTAGGGTGTAATGTTTAAGGTAGGTACAGATGTTTAAAAGTGTGTGTGGTGTAGAATTCAGACTATGCTTAATACTCTAAGATGAACAGGGATAGACTTAAGGTAGATTTATGGTCTGTTTCAACAGTTTGCTGCACAAATCCTTAAAACAATTTGGCAATTGAGAAGCATTTGGTGAAACAGTGATCTCTTTGTTTGTTGTTATTGGGTTCTTATGGTGTGGATCAGGATTACTTAAAGTATTTGTGCAAATGTAGTCCAACAATTCTCCCTGAGACCAGTGATTTTGTGAGGTTTAAATCTAAAGTATGTGTGTGTGTATGTGTAACATTTCATTATACATAAGTCCATTCATGTTAGAACAGGCCCTGTTTCATTGGTTATAGGCCTTTGAGAGACTATAAAGATTTTTGGTAAAAAAAAATCTGTTAGTTGGTCACCATGGGCTGAAAAAGCGCTATGGTTTTTAGAGCCCCAATCTCATCATCTGCTTCATATACGCTTGCCTCCTCTTCATCTCCTGCTCCAACTGTTCTTTTAGTGTGCAAACCTGAGTATCACAGAACTGTCAAGCATTCATCAAAGGCTTCTTAATATTTAAAGTGATGTAAATGTCACTATTACAATGCATCAAAATATTATAGCTTTCTCAAACCTGTTCCTCCAAGCAGTGGACCCTCTGGCGGTGAGCTTTCTCTCGAGCCTCCAGTGCTCTCTCTGCCTGCTGCTGGGAGTCCCTCATCCGCTCTGTCTCTAAGTCCAGTTCTTGCCTGTGGCGAGCAGTCACTTCCAGGAGCCTCTGGGAGTGAGTTTGCTCCAAAATAGAGATCTGTGACTGCAGAGGCAACACATCCAATACAAAAACAATAATAGAGTGTTACCAATAATGCTATTATTATCAGACCTTCTATTATGAGCTTTTTAATATTTATAAGTATGTCTATTACCTGTAGAGTGTGAATTTCGGCCTGCGTCTCGCTTAGATCTTGCTCTAGATTTCGTATCTTTTGTTCTTGCTGTTCTCTCTCACGCTCCACATGCAATATCTCTGCCTCCTTTCTTTGGCGATTTTTTTCTACCTGCACACAACACATGCATGCACACCAAATGTTTCGAGAATAGAAATCTGATGTAAGATAAATTGATGTCTCATGCTGTACATTTATGTAGGAGGATCATTTTATTTTTGACAAGACTGACAAGTCATTAGCAAACACACACAAACACTCTGAATCAAACTCTCATGCAAACTTACCTCAACCGATAATACTAAGAATAGTTAAGGGTACAGACAACGCACTCTGATTAGTGCACAAATTAAACATCACAGTCAGTAACATAACAAACTATTTGAGAGTCATTATGTTTGGCTTTGGATGCTATTTATAACGGCATGATGTACCTTCTCCAGGGTACGCTTTAGAGATGACCTGTCTTTTTCCAGACGGAGAAGTGCCCTCTCCAGCTCAGTTTTGTCTCCTTGTAGCCGATGTGCAGTGGTCTGCAGGGTAGCCACCTGCTCCTGAAGCTGATCCTTTTGTCCCTGCAAGAGTGCATAGCTCTCTTGCACCTCCTGCTTAGCCTGTTGCCTTTGTCTCACAGCCTAGTGAATTAGAAGAAATGTAGAATAGACACCATCTACATGACTGTCCAGACCAGAACTGACGTAAGTAAACATTTTTTGAACTTGAATGTTTCATGTCTGGGGCAGAAACTGCCTGTTTTTGTGTCTGGTTAAGATAATCTTGTCATTTGCTAGAGTTCAAGAACCTTGAATTTTGCTTAACTGACAATAAAAAAAATCTGTTTGTCAGTTCATCACTGTGATGATGGTGTAGTTTGTTTTATTTTTTCTTTGAATTTTGTTGCATTTTATTTTTAATTTTGACTCTGAGAGTGACAGAAAGAGAAAAAGGGTGCATTACTGACAGCAAAATGCGAGACAGCGCCCCTTGCCAACATTTCCACGCTATGTCATTTGAAATGCAAAACATGTTCCAGGATTTGTTTGATGTATGTGCCTCCAAGGACTGAATTATTTTAACAAGATCACCCAAAAATGAAAATTCTGTCACCAGTTACTCACCTTCATGTCATTACAAACCCATAAGATTTTGATTCATCTTCAAAACACAATGAAGATAAATATGGTAAACAGAAGCTGAGCCGTACTTTTATGAAAAGCAGTGAGGTTTCTTTTCGTTTGCCAAGCATGCTCATTTGAGCTTCTAATTGCTATATTTGACATGCTCTATGTATTTGCGCGCAACGATCCATGTTTATATGTGAATAAAATAACAATATTTAGATAAAACCACTTGATTCATTTGAATTTTATTTCTTATCTCTTTGAAGATGAAGATGAACAGACAAAACAGCAGTTTTGGAATGACACAAGGGTGAGTAAATGATCACAAAATTTTATTTTGGTTGAACTAACCCTTTAAAACACTGTGTAAACTGTAAGTGTGTGTGTGTGCACTTAACCTCCTGCAGGCCTCGTGTCTGTTTGTCCAGTTCAGAGACCCTGAGTTCAGACTCTTCCTGGCTTCTCTGCAGGATCTGTAGTTTCTCACTCAAGCCTTGATTTTGCTTCCTACTGTTTGTTAGAGCCTCTCGTGTCTTATCCAACCTTTCCTGTACACATATAACACACACAGACAAGTATGAACAGGCATCAATCCACGCATGCATAATCACACATCCAGTTTTAATGAGGAGGCTGTTCTTCTCACTACTACCAGTGTCCTGTCTTTTTAGCCTTTTCCCCCACTCTTTCCAAACTCTCGGATCACTTTTTATTGGCATGAGCTGGCAGGTCTCAAGCAAACTTAGAAAGATTTACACTGAGGCCACAGTGTTTTTGTTTGTTCAGCATCTTTAAAACAGACTCATACTAAGCTTTAAAAGCCCTCCAGAGGAGCCGGAGAAAATTAATGAGTTCAGGCCAGCATTTTAATGCACCGTCATCCAGCACCTTCAGGAAACAGGCGGCAGCATAGGTAAATACAAAAAAAAACAAAAAACAAATCTGGAAACGTTACGGAACCACAGCATAAATCACTTCACATTGTGGCCATGCTAGTAAGATGATCTGTTGGGTTTCAATTAAGTCTGTACACGAACTTGAGGTGAATTGAGATCAAAACAGATTGTGGCTAAACCACAATGAACTTAATAAGGTTGTTTGTGAGTCCACGATGAAGAAAAATGATTGACAGTGTTTTAATAAAGCCTCAATAGAGAATTTGCTTAAACATGTTTGAAGTTCACTCTTGTTGAGATATTTAAGCTTGTATTCTAGCTTGCTTTTGTAGCACTTGTGTACTGTTAGTAGTGTGGTCACTGCTAGTAAGTCAAACCGCAAACTTAGACACGCTATAAAACCCATGCTAACCTGCAGCATCTTCCGGTCATGTTCATTGGCTGTGAGAGCTCGCTGTAGCTGTGCGGCCTGTTCTTGTGCTGCTCCTATAGCAGCATTGCTCTCAGTCAAGGATGCAGTCATTGACTGCAGTTGCTCCCTTAACTGGCTTTCCTGCAGTTCTGTGTGTGCCAAGGCGGTTGCCAGCCTCTCACCCTCAACCTACAATGAAACAACAGTGCATCGTTATATTACTCAAACATGACCGATGTCCTTTTAGACACAGCACAACCCTACACATACCTTCAGGAGGGCAGCACGCTCTTCGCTGTCTCCCAGTTCTCTGCGGAGATTGTTGAGGCGGTCCTGCAGTGAGCTGACCTCCGACTCTGTCTCTGTGGCTCGGAGCTGGGCACGCTGCAGCTCTCCCTCCAACCCCCGGCGTGTGAGTTCCAGCCTGGCAGCTCGAGCTTCCGCTGTCTCACAGGTCTCCTTCATACGGCGGCGCTCAGCCTCCAGACTTTCCTCAGTGGCCTGGGAGCGCTCCAGCTTCTCCTGAATACAACAGTATATTTATACTGATGATAATGTGACTACTAGAGGTGTAGCTCATCAAAGATTTTCATTGTGAACACTTGATAATTCCTGTTTGTTATATCTGACTGTGGTGCTGGGAGAAAAGCACCACTTGGATTCCAGAAGTAAAAATCCCATTGAATGTCATAGTGTTTGGGTTAACGCATTTTTTTGAGTATTTACTTTTTTAAATAAGTAATTATAGTTACTTTGTTTCCCATATCTTAACTGACAGCATGTTGAGAAAAATTGGGAGAAATGTGTAAACATGATACTTATCGTAATTCTATACTAAATATGAACATTTATTTACTAATTTCACCTGCACAAAAACAGATTCAGTATTCCTCGAAATGAAGAAAATGCAGATTCGGAATATTGTACAGACCTGCAATAATTATGTTAAAGAATGAAATACACTTATGTATTTAATCCCATTTTATTAACCAATGTCTATGCTACTGATCTTCGATGATCCAGTTCAACCATGTGACACATTTGTGTAAAATCTTTGTTATTGTGCTGAACTTTCTTCTCTTGCGTTACATTTTCGTTATTTGTTTGAGCTGTGTCCTTTACTGTAGACATACATTTACATTTCCTTCAACCAGAGGCGTGTTTTATTTCACTTTTGTGCCACATTTTGTATTAAAAACAAACAACCAAGCCCTGCCCATATTTTAAAAGTAATACAAAAGTAATGTAACACAATGTAATTAGTTTTTAGGGAGTAACTTTTAAAAGTTGGTGATAGTGGAGTTAAAAATAAATTCCATAGGTTTTTAATGATTACACTTAAATTTGTACATAATATTCATATTCAAAAATGAAAAGCTTTCTCACACTGCATAAACAGCAGAACTACCACATTCAAGACCCAGGGAGGTAGAAAGTAGTACATTGGTAAAATAGCCCACGTGACATCAGTGGTTCAACGTTCATGATAAAGTGGTTCGTAATAAACAACTTTTCATTTGCGTTATGGGTTTAGAACACGATGAGGATAAGTAAGTAGACTCTTCATTTTCGAGTAAATTAACCCTTTACCTCCTGCCTTGAAAAGTGGTGATCACTGCTGCACTCAACTTTGTAAACCATCTTTTTGTTAGCGTAGAATGCATGTAATGTAGTGTTAACCTTCAGTGCTTTGGCTTCTGCCTCAGTTATCTGTTGGCTGTTCTTCATTTTGGCCAACTCTTCACTCATAATCCTATTCTGTAACTCCCCACGCTGAACCGCCTCATCCCGTAAGGCGAGTGATGCTTGTGTCCCCTCTAAATGCTTGGCCAGCTCACGCTTTCCTGGCAAACATACACATACACAATTACATTCACGATAATCAAAAACAGAGCTACAAACTGGTCATCACTGAGTAGCGTGTACCCAAGTTTCAGGCTAGAATTTACTCTTACCATCCTCAAGCTCTCTGAGAGATTGTTTCAGCATCTGAACACGTGTGTTGCCTCTTTCCTGACTGGCTTGCAGGCTTTCTACCTGCTTGCTGAGATTATGCACCTGTGATTGGGCCTCATCCTACAATCACACATTCAGGAAGAAAAAGGTTGTTCGTGTTCTTGTGTTATTGATACACTTTTGCTTTTACTGTGGAAACTAGTAATGGCATGAACATGTGCACTATGTGTCCGGTTTATGTTTTTATGTTTTAAATAATTCTTCCAAAAATCTGTATGACTTTGTCTTCTGTGGAACACAAAAGGAGAATCTGTGAAGAATGTACTAGTTATTCTTGAATGTAGTTACAGTGAATGGACACAGAAGCTTTCAAGGCTCAAAAGAATGTAAAAACAAACACAGGCCATATTTAGGTGAGCTTTTTGTGAACAACAGACCAAAATTGTAGCAATTATTCACTTAAAATCTTGAGTTCCACCATTAGCTTTTCCTTTTTGGCACGTTCATATGAGTTCATAAAATACCCACATTGCCAAATTACTGAACAAATCATTCTTTTAAGTTGGATCGTTTAATAGAATTGATTGATCCAGCTCACAAAAACAGCCTGAATGATTCATTCTGATTCAATAATTCAGGCGCAGCAGTTAACAGTTCATAGAAGGAGAAATCTAGCATTATTAATTGTGTGGGCTATATTTATGATGCCTTTGTGGCAATGTAGAGGTGTCAGGTACCCGCTCTCTCTGTGTGTCCCTGAGCTCTTGCTGGAAGTTACGTAGCAACATGTGAACTGAGTCCAAATCCAATTCTCCATCTTCTCCGTGGGAGGGGGACAAAGAACACACCAGCAATCCACTTACCCCAGGCTCATCTGACTTGGGTTCACCTGACGGTTTACACAAAAGATTTTATTTGATTCTTGAAGTTACTTGTTTAATTACCTTTAGATTTTAAGAAATCCAGTAACACTTTATTTTGATGGTAGCTTATAAGTACATGTCAACCAGTCTACTAATACTCTACTAACACTCTTATGACAGTTAGTTGACATGTAGGTGCAAAGATACTTATTGTCAACGGAATGTTTATAATAAAGTGAAACTAAGAATCCTTTGTAACAAAAGAGTGGTGATCTTCTTTTTGACCTTTAACTAACCTTTGCTACAGAGACCTGATTCATTATTGGGCCGAGAATGCATTACCTTTCACAGGTGATCGAGTTCTCCATGGTGAGGGACTCCGCCCGCGTTCCCCAGGTGCGGGTGAACATCTTCCACGTCCGCTTCCAAGTGTACGTTTCAGGGTTGAACTGAGAACATTCAACCTGTGCTCAAGATCTCTCCGTATGGCGTCATTCTGTCCCAGCTGCTCTTCCAGCCCTTGGGCCCGGGCCTCAGCTAGACTTACCTTCAGCCCAAACTCCCTGAGCTGGGCCTGGGCTTCCTGCAGTGCCCCCTCCAAGCGAGCAACCTCCTCACGCTGCTTCATTTGGCTCTCCTGAAGATTGGCATCCTGTTGTTGTTGCAATTCTTTCTCCTGGCGCTGCACTTCTTCCAGTTCTGCTACACGCCGCTGCAAGCCTGCAGCCTTTTCACACACAGACCAGTTTCAACAGTTTAAGTTGGTTAATGCATGTGTGTGTAGATTCTGTATTTATGCCAGTTTGTTTGTTATACCTCCTTCAGAGCTGCTTCTCTGCCAGCATCACATTCCAGTACTCTTTGTCGGAGAGCAAATGTCTCTTTTCTCATTTCCTCCTCTCTATGCTCTTCCTGGGTCAGTCTGGCCTGCATGTCACTCAACTCTTGCCCTTGTTGAGTGCACTGACCCTCTAATGTCTTCACCTGCTCAGACACATACTTTTTTATTTAAAAAAAACCCAAAACAAATGGTTGCATTGTATCAAAAAATCTAGACAGCAGAATTTAATAGTTGGTAAGGTAGTTGTTAAGTTAAGTTAAGGATTTAGAAGGTAGTCATGCAGAATATGTCTTTTATGAGTACTAATAAACAATTGGTCCCTATACTAAAGTGTTACCGAAAACCTTGATTTCTTGGGCCCTGACCTGTCTGCGCAGTTCCTGCAGTTCCCTGCGTGCCTGCAAGCGAGATTTCTCAAGTTCACGCATGTTGGTTCTCAGCTTCAGCGCCTCCTGCTGTAGGGAGGATTTACATTCTTCCAGCACTGCCAGCCTCTGATCCTTTTCTTCTCCCACTCGCTTCAAACTAATAAAAAAGTAAATGAAAAACAAGGATCGATTAATACATTTATAATTAAGCTATTTCCTTGTTTCGTAAAGACACTGAGCCTCACAAGGAATGTCTGACATCCCAAAAGGACATTTGTACTCCTTTACTGATATATAAGTTACACTATATTTTTAGAATAATATACTATATACTATTACACTACTATTTTTAGAGGAAATTGCTTTGTTTTTGTTTATTCTTACTTAAAATCACATCTCAATGTTGATCTTATGTTACATAGCCGAACTAACAGGGAACAGGTATGTAGTACAAAAGGTATCAACACTTTAAATAAATCCAATATGCTAAACCTGTTGTTTTCAAACTCGGCTCTCTTCACAGCTGTTCGGAGTTCATGATTGGAAGCATGGATGGCCTCTTTTTCTCTCGCAACATCTCCTAGAGCTCTCTTCAGTTCCAAGCCCTCATGCCGCTGGGCGTCCCTGTCCTGCAAACACTCCCTCAGCTCTCTGTGGGCCTCGATTAGTTCCTTACGGCCAGAGTCCCTGCTCTCCTCCACCTCATTCAGTTCCCTTCTCAAACGCTCCACCTGAAATAGACAGAGATGAGAGAGAAAGATTAAATGCAGCCAAACGGTTCTGTAAATACAAAAGGAGTGATGGGTCATGGTTTGAGTGCAATGGTGTAACTTTATCTATCTAAAATAAAGTCAGTTTAAATCACTCATGTGTGGCGATGTGACACCACAGAGGGAGTGAAGATTTCTAACAGTCATATTCCTTACGTGGCACTGTTCTGCTGAGGACAATTCAACTTCATTTTCCATGAGATGAATGAAATGGAAACACAGCCTATTAGTAAAATTCCACTGCCTTGTTCCATTCAGCTTCTCAAAGCATGTGAGCATCAGACTCATCCAAAGAGTTCTGCCCTCCTTTCAACGCCGGATTTCAGGGCACATTCTCGTTTGCACTTAAAAAATGTGTTTTAAGTGCATGTGAAATGGTTCAAATTTTCAAAAGCTTTCATCAGATATGCTCAGGGTGAAACTCCTCGCCCATGTAAACACACAGGAATATGACCCACATTCTGGTAATTGCTTGGCTACAGCTAATCATTTTACGGTGCATTTTTTCCCCAAAATGCAGCCAGAATGCAGAAAGAAAGAGGGAGAAGAAAAACAGAGAAAGAAAGGACAGGCTCCAAAGACTGCCACACACAGCAGCGATGATGAGAAACATCAGCAGTGTGTACAAGTGTGTGTAGATGCTGCTGTTAAAGACAAATATGCGTGTGTGTGTTTATGTGTGTGTTTAAGTTCAGTGGCCACACAAGATGTTTTCTTCTCATAAATCTTAATGTAAAAGAAATAAGCCTGTGCCAAGCCCACACTGGTTTAATTCATTGATAGGGGGGGTTGGGTTAGTAGGACAGCGTTGGGTTAGAGATGACCTCTGTTTAAGAGTTGGGGCGGTGTTTCCATAGAGACGACTTTCATTACAGAACAGGAAAAAATAAACTTCTGAGCACCTGCTTATTTGTGATTGCAACTTTTCCTTTTCATATCATAGATGGAGCTTTCGCTTTTCACTCCCCTGCTGGCTTTTATCATTCCCTCTCACCACTGGTAGTTTGTCATTGTCTGACCAGGGCAAGCTGGAGGAGGTTTAGTGAAAATAATCAAACAGGAGGAGAAAATCCATCTTGGTGAGTAGACAGCTTCACCTAGAGATGAAGTTCTCATCATAGCCACAGAGGAACATATCACCCTGGGTGCCTGGAGATAGATTGTTCAAATAACTAAATCTGTGGCCTGAGGTATGTGCAGAGGTCAATTCCAAAAGTTGACCTTGAGCCTGAAAGGCAGAAGTGTACACACACACGGATACATGCACAAACATCAAACTAGTGGCACTTGGAGCATGCTCAATACATACTAACCAATGCCAAGTTCAACATGAGTGAGACTGCCCCTGGTAGGTACAAGTTGGACTCCAACAGGCAGCATGTTGCCTCACGGCCCAATATAAACTTACTCACCTCCTAGCTTATATGACGTTGGTTATTTGGCACTGGCACAAACACATTTTTTACTGCTCTCTTGGGCTATAGTTTTTTTGTGTTCTGGATAATACATTTGTTTCTGTGTCTGAACAACTGGAATGTAAAGTCTTGAGTTGTGTGACCTCTTGCTGAGACTCCTGCTTCTGCATAGAAAGCTCTCTGATCTGGTCATTTAAGCTGCGCTCTGAAACTTCACGGGAACTCAGAGACTCCCCGAAACGAGAGCGTAGGTCCTGAAGCTCTACCTGCAAACCTAAAAGTGTGTCCTACAGAGAGAGAGGGATAAACAAAAATGAAAATGAATGAAAAAAATGTGATGAATTTAGGGCTCTCACTTGATCAATATATTTATGCAGGATCATTTTTTGTAGTTTACAATGTCCTTTTAAAGCAAAGAATATATTCAAAATAGGACAGAATTTTAGTACAGAATATATATTTATAGCAAATATTAAAACTCTGTGCTAATTTGAATAAATATACAAATATACAAAATATATATTTTACTTTTTTTTGCCTTAACAAAGCTTATCATATTGGACAGAATTCTGACATACTCTATCCATTTTCTAAATGCATAAAAAATGGATGACAATTTAAAATCACAAATAATTTGGTAACGCTTTGCAATAAGGTTCACTAGTTAACATTAGTTAACATGAACTAAGACTGGACAATACTGTACTTCTACACAGCATTTATTAATTTTAGTTAATGTTAATTTCAGCATTTATTAATGCATTAAAATCAGGTTAATGCACTGTGAACTAGCATGAACAATGAACGACTGTATTTTTATTACCTAACATTAGCAAAGATTAGTAAAGAGTCTTCATGTTAAATAATGTTAACAAATAACACATTGTAAAGTTTTACCAATAATTCCATGGTGAAAAAATGGTCCATGCACATTATAAACTTATTCTTACAACTTTAATTCACTCTTCAATGATAAATTTCACCATAAGGAAATTGAACAGTGCATTTATTTTCATAACTTAGATTGCAATTTCAAATGTAATAAATGTGTTTAAAAATTAATGCACAATTAGTCTCATGCATTAATGTGTTAACTTTAATCTAATAAGGAAAACATATTCCTCAGACATATTTGGATTTATCATACCTTGTCCTGCTCCTGTTTGCTCAGGAAGTCTCTACGCATACGATCCTTTTCAAGGGCAGCTGTCTCTATGTCACGCTCGAGGGTAATTATGCGCTCAGTAAGAGTAGCTTTCTCTACCTCCTTCTCAGATAGAACCTGCCAATCAAGCACAGTCAAAGCGGTAGAACCAACTTACAGTGATGCCATCCGCCCCATGTTCGGACTGCAGATGTTTTAAGGCTATGCAGGGCAACAGACATGCCTTTTGATCAGATTGAAAGGAAGTTGTCAAAAGGTTTTGGCTGTGTTCCTCTGAGACACAAATACACACACACACCTGCTGTTTATGGCTTTCGGCCTGCAGCAGGGATTCTGTACAGTGCTGCTGCAGCTTGGCAAGTTCTTCCTGCAGCTGTTGCTGAACTCTGCGACTCTGCATGCGCAGCTCCTTGCACTCAGCCCGCAGCTGCGACTCTGCCTGCTCCCTCTGTGCACACAACTCCACACGCATGCGCTCCTGAGAACCACAAGACAGGTGCATGTGTTATAAGCATCCAAATACTCTCTTGAACCACAGGAGAGTTTTACAGTTTAGGGTTATTGCATTTCAATCGCATCTTCTGCCAGAATTTCACTGATAGTCCTAAATCTATGGCAGTATACATGTCAGAAATAAACACACAATGAATACTGAGCTGTGTTGCATGCTGGGTATGGCAATACACTCATTGGCATTTGTTGTCAGACACTTCCAGTTATTTTAACTATACAAAACTATAAATGTTATGCTGGTTGTGATGCTGCAATCTGTTATTTGTCATCATATTATTTAAATTATCATCATACTGAAGTGCAAACGGTTTCATATTTATCACACTTTTTTTACTCTTCTATTTATTTACCTGCTGTATAACAACTAATTAATCAGAAGTCTTGCACAGAAAATTGCCACTTCCACAATTAAAAAAAGGTTGATAATGCCATGTTCTGGCAATGAACTTTCGTGATACTTGCATCAGTGCAGGTTTGTGTGCAGAAAGCAAATGCATAGGATTTTGTAATATAAATGTCAAGCGTGAAATCATGCTAATTAAGCATTAATATCTGCTTAATTAGCACTAATAAATGGATAATATTCTAGTAATATGCATGCCTATAAGTAAATAGTTAAGAGACCCTAAAATAAAGTGTTATAACGCATCAATGAAGTGGTAGGGACAGTGCCTTAATGTCACAACTTCAGTGATACCTTGTGCTTTCGCTCCGCATGCAGTTGATCCTGATGGCTTTGCTGTGTTGTAATGAGGGTTTGTTGTGCGTTTCTCTCGACCTGAGCAAGCTTCAACTCTAAAGCCTGTTTCTCCTGCAATGCCCGGGTCATTTGCTGCTCTAGTTCACTGTGAACATTAGACAGCTCACCTGTGCAAAGAAAACAGCAAGTATATACACCAAGGAGAAACATGCTTTGTAATGAAAACATACACTGGAGACACACTATGCTCTAACATGCTGGAAACATGAAATTATAATGCTCTTTGGAATCATCATTACACAATATATAGTGACAGCACCAGCACATAAATAGTACAGTGTGGATGCTATCTGTGAGGGGACTTTGTTAAGCTCTGGAGAGAACCTCAGCTGACCCCTCAGCTGTTCCCCAGTCCGGGTCTAAAATATGGGCCCCTTGTGGACTATAGCTGGGGCCCAGCGGCCAATGGGTTCAGCCAAGTCAATGAGAGAGGAATACAGGCTCCCTGAAGAGACACTCACGCGTCAAAGTCTCGTTAGCCTGCTGTAGACTAGTATTCTCTCCATCTAGCCTAGCCCGGTCATCCTCTAGCATTGAGGCCAGTTCCTGCCTGTCCAACAGGCCTGACTCTAGAGACTCTCTCTCAGCCCTGAGCAAAACAAAAAGGAAGAGAAAATACAAAGAAAAACAGGTTGTGTTTTGTGAAGCTAATGAACATCTTTAAATGGTTGTTTCTTTAGCTAACATCATTCAAGACAGATGAGATGTTCTGGAGATGATTTACACAGCAAAACACAGGATTAACCTCACGGCGATTCTCTCACAGAAAAGACTTAGTGAAACTAGGAAGAGTTACATGATTGAAAAGGCCCAATTGATAATTACTCAAAAAACTCGCTGAAAACACAGGTGTTTTACTTCGCCTGCCAACACGAACTCCAACATAAATACAAACACTTAGCCCATATAAACACATTAATACACCAAATCCTACTTGCACTAAAACACTAACACACTTTGACTCACCGCAGAGCGGCCAGGTCTTGGGCCAGGGCCTTGGATTTACGTTGCTCTGAGGTGAGCTGCACTGTGAGATTGGCTTTGTCTCTCGCCAGTTCATCTCTTTCCTTGCAAGTCTTCTTTAGCGAGGCAGCACTGAGCTCCATTTCTCTATGACATGTGTTCAGCTGTCCCTGCAGGGTTTGCTTCTGCTTACTGACCTATACAAATCACACACACATGTACATGGAAGCTTATATTTGAATGTTCACATATACCCAGTGTTTGCTGATAGCAGATCAACATCAGGATTATAAATCAAGTACTCAGATGATATCTAATCATTTGGTGATTTATCCGAACACGCGAGATCCTAGCTTATGCCAGTAACTGACCACTTAGGAACAGCAGGCTGTCCAAATATTTTACTGATATGTTAAAACTTTCCCCACTGAGCCTGCACTAAACCGTTTGCTAGCAAACCAAAGGAAATTTTATTTCACTTTTCTGCCAAGCAGGTCAACTAAAAAAACAGCAAGTAAAATGGACAAGGAAATGTTGCAAATAATGTACTGTACTAATAATTTACAACATATCTGTGTTAAAATGGAGATTACATTAATATCCACTAGTGATTTATGACAACGCTACAGTTTTAACATAGCGACACCTCAGTAAAACATGACTGTAGGTGAAGACAAAAGTACAGATGAATTCCACACTGTCTGTTGCAAAGCTGCGAGCAGACAGATCAAGTTTGTGATTTACAGCTTTTTTCACTCATTCTCTCTCACTCTGATGCTACCCGTCTGTAATATCTATCTCTCCAGTCTTCCTGTCCTTCATTTGTACTCGAGATCCCCTTTGCCTCCCCCATTCAATTCCTTTGCCACTCATAAAACACACGCTTGGGCCAAGATTCATACAGGGAACTCTTGGAGGAAGGTGTTGAGTACCACGGCAGATGGGTCTAATATCTTCCCTTGGCTTTTTAATGTGACAACAAGACCCATCAGAGCACAGCTGAAAGTTGTGAATCACACTGGGTAATGGGGCACACGCCCCCTCATTTTGTGACTGACCTGGGCGTGTTGCTCCAGGGCTGAACTTTTCTCCTTCTGTAGGAGGTTGCACTCTGCTTCCTGGGTCACTTGACTCTCTTGAAGGTGAATATGTGAGGCCTCCAGAGCACGTTTCTCTGCCGTTAGGTCTAACAGCTCCTGCTGAAGTCTGGCTAGCTCCTCTCTGGCTGCCGCTCGCTCTAGCTCTGCTTCCCGTTTACGTTCGCCGAGCTCAGCCTTTTCAGCTTCGACCTGGCATAATATTTTGGAGAATAAATAACAGCTTGATTACCATATTGAAAAGACCACTCCTGCTGGTTTCAATCATATATGGCGATGTGTTGGTATCCACACCAAGATCATCCTGTATAAGCCAGCTGACTTTCTTCTTTCAGACGAATTCAGACGAATCAGAGTTATATTCAAATATTTATTTTATATTCATATACTACTATGGCTTGAGGGTGCGTAAAACAGGCTAATTAATTTTTTTTTTGGTGAACTAAACATTTAATAAATTAACAGTTGCTGAAATGAAGAGTTAACTATAAAATTGAGAAAATGAGAAATTATTTAAGATTTACTACTTTAACACTATGCACACTATCCAGTTCAATGACCCCGACCTGTAAGAGAAGACGGTTCAATTCGACCTTATCTTTAGCCAATCCCTCACTCAGGGCTCCCATCTTGGCCAGGGAGTCCTGTAGCCCTGCATCTTCACTTCGTAGTTTAGTGAGCGCCAGTTCCTGCTCAGCATTCTGGGCCTCCGCCTGTAGGGAGGCAGTACAAACATCAGTGGGAAGTTTGGCTACATCCAATCATTAGCTACCAAGTTCACGTAACCAGCATTTATTTTGTAATCAGCGGTTAGAGTAAAATATGTTTGCAGAGCTGTTTAATAGCACTGGAGTTTAACCGTTACATTTTGTCCCCAGGATGACCTGCGGTAGAACTGCGGAAGTGTGGAAAAACTGTAAGTTAGACAGAGTATGTGATGAAAAATCTTACAAAGGCAGTTTTGCATGGTAAATATCAATTACTACAAATAAGCAGAGCTACATAACTCACACAAGGTCAAAGTAAACTGAGTTTCCAGTAATTCAACAACTGAGTTGGACATTTGACAGGGGAAAAACTCTGTATTTACTTAATGGATAAATAATGCAAAACTGGGTAAACAGTTTTATGACTGGATGTAATTCACTGTAGCAACATGCAGGTGAGAACAGTTTTATACAGACTTAGATCAGGTGTTGTTAAGATGAATGAATTAGTGAATATGTGAGTGATAGAAATAATAAATGAAAGAGTAAATAGTGTGTGAATAAATGTGTGACTGATTGAGGAAGGGAGTTAATGACTGAGTGGTTTAAGAGAAAGTGTGATTTGAAAGGATATGTTAGTTAATGACTGTTGAAAATGAAAAAAATGTGTGAGTGTATAAAAATGGACTAAGATTTACTGAGTGAATTAATAAATGAGCAGGTGAGTGAATGTGATGGAATAAATGAGTGGGTGAGTAAATGGATGAGTGAATAAGTGAGTGAGTTAGTGTGGGTTTTGTGTGAATGTGTACAGCAGTACCCTGGAGAGAGCCTGTGCAAGAGTGCTCTTTTCATCCTCCAAAACCTCTTTCTGTAAAGTCAGCTGACTCAGAGCTTCTTTTAGTGTGACCAGCTCTTTGCGCACATCCGAGTGTCTCATCTCCAGCTGCTCCAGAGAGTGTCGTCTGTAGAAAAACAAAAAACGCACACAAATTGTCAGGACATAAATACAATTTTTTTGATTTGTAGATATGGGTAAAACAGCACAGAAAAAACCGAAAGAGGCACACTAATCAGCTCGTAGGAAATGTATGCACAAGCGAAACTTAATTTTATTGTAAACAGTGCTAAGGTTAAGGTATAGGCAGGCTCATGTTCACAAACATTTACAAGCAGATATATTTCTGTAAACACACTCCTTAGAGACATTTGCTCAAAAAAATACTTAAATATTACATCCAAAACCATTCCTACCCATATACAGTACATAACACATGATCAGGGTTTTTACCTTTGACCTAACCAGTAAACTAATGCATTATGCATCTTCATGTTTAATGCATTTTGTAAACAGTACTATTCTGGTTTGATTCAAGGCTACTTTAAGGACAACATGTGCTAGTGATACTGACTGTAAACAATAGGACAGGGAAATAAACAAGGGCCAAGAAGGAAGTCAAGGGGTTTGAGGTTTCGCAATGCCATACCCCCTCTCGGATTCAGAGCGTTCTCGAGCCAGCTGCCTCCAGGTCCTCCCTCTGCTGCCTGAGGAGGTCTCTCTGCCTCTGAACATCCAGAGAAGAGCTTCTCAAAGCTTCCTGCTCTGTTTGTGTGCATTCCAGCTGCTGCTGCAGGCCTGAGAGCTGCCTCTCAAGCTCTCCTTTTTCACTAGGAAGGGAAAAAACTTGACTATTCAAGTTAAAGTCCTAAAACTAAAGAATTTGCATGCTTGGGCCACAGTTACACCTGTAAATTAGGACTACAATTAGTTTGTGCGTTGGAATCAGCATAACATAACTTAGGTTATAGAAACATAGAAAAAACATTAACCAGCCTCTTAGTTTATCCTGAAAAATAATGCAATGAGGAAACAGTTCTATAGAAAAATACTGATATAGAAGTAGAGGTTAAAAATAGTCAGGTAGTAACTCACTCGTACAGGTTATACTGCTATTGAACAATGACATTCTTTATTGAAGTGCCAGGTTCATTAAGTCCCAGACTCTACCTGTTTACTATGCCCAGTGAGGTGCGGTATCTTAGGGCATCTCTAGTGCTGTCCTCCTCAGATCTCTCCAGAAGTTGATTTTCTTGCTGCAGTTCCCGGATTCTTTGTTCCAGGCTTCTGGTTTCATCTTCCCCCATACGCAGCTGATCTCGCAAGGTGGCAACCTGCTCTTGGGAAGCATCCAGACGTCCCTGCAGCTCCTTTGGGTGGATAGATATTTTCATTTAGTTAAATGTGCTGAAATTACATACGCTTCTTGATAGCAGAGTAAACTATTAGGGAGATATGGTGAAGTGTGTAATTTCTGTACCACTAGGAGTGGTGACACCTGTGCCATATAAGGAGGTTTGTTGCAAACCTGAATTTGTGCCTGCCGCTGTAAGAGGGCTTTTTGCACAGATACTGGAATACTGTCTCGTTGAGAAGAGGAAATAGATCCTGCAGATGGGTGCTGATCTTTTGATAAGTCTGAGGAACTTTCACCACTAACCACCTAAAAGAGAGGAAAAAAAGAGTTAACAGTCCTCTCATCATGTTTTGTACATCTGGCCCAAAATATCATGGCAATCATGTTCAGTAAACCTGATTAATGTTGTGCAGTAACTGTTGCAGACTGCTGATCTCACTACGTAAGGCATCCCTCTCAGTTCGGTCTTCGGACCGATTTATTTCCTGTCCAGGAAAGAATTTAGGTCAAAGTGCAGGTTCTTGAATGGCCATGACACACAACAGACTCCAGATGAATCAAGATAAGTCATTAAGAAAGTAGTAGTTAAAGACTAAGTGGACTGACTAGTCTTCCCAATAAATGATTCTGGCAACACCATGGTTCTTACATGATTCTTGGTCTTTTACCTTAATTGCTCCCTGCTGGTGGAATGACCTGCCCAACTCGATCCAGCTCTTTAAGCGTCTTCAATAAATGGCTAAAAACATACACTCCTCCCCCCAAAAGTATTGGGGCAGTGAGGCCAATTCCTTCATTTTTTGTTGTAGGCTGAAAACATTTTGGTTTGACATCAAAAGATGAGCATCAGACAAAAGATTTATATGCCAGCTTTTATTTCCAGTTATTTACACCTGAATCTGACAACTTAGAAGATACCACTTTTTGTTTGAATCCACCCATTTTTCATGTAAGAAAAAGTATTGGCAGTGTGTTTTGGGTCAATATCTTGCTGCATGATGAAGGATCTCCCAATAAGTTTGGTTGCATCTTTCCTTAAATTGGACAAAATGTTTCTGTAGATTTCTGAATTACTTTTTCTGCTGCCATCATGTATTAAATCATCAGTGAAGATTAATGAGCCCATCCTAGAAAAAGCCAAGCCAAGCATAAGCCATGAACAAGCCATGACATTACCTCCACTGTTTTTTACAGATGAGCTTGTATGTTTGGGATCATGAGCAGATCCTTTGTTTCACCAAACTTTAGCCTTTCCTTCACTTTGGTACAAGTTAACCTTTGTCTCAGTCGGTCCATAAAACATATTCCCGTTTTTTGGCAAATTCCAGCATGGCCTTCCTATTCTTCTTGCTAATGAGTGGTTTGCATCTTCTGGTGTAGTCTCTGTACTTGTAATCATGAAGTGTTCTGCGAACAGTAGATTGTGATATCTTTACCTCCTCCTCTGGAGGTTGTTGCTGATCTCACTTACAGTTGTTTTAGGTCTTTCTGACAGCTCTTACAATGTTTCTGTCATTAACTGCAGTGGTTTTCCTTGGTCTACCTGTTCAATGTCTGTTACTTAGTACACCAGTGGCTACTTTCGTCTTCAGGACATTCCAAATGGTTGAAATGACTATGGCCAATGTGTGTGTGTTTTGCTTTTCTATAAATGCAGTTTGAACATTCAAAACCCACATTTGAAACTGAGTGTAGAGATTCAGTGCTAATTATTGTTTGAAAAATCATTATGATAAAATCCACCTGGGCAACAAAATACACGTGTCAGTCACATGTTCCAATACTTTTGCTCACATAAAAAATGGGTGGATTCAAACAAAAGGTTATATAAAGTTGATGTAAATACCTGGAAATAAAATGTGGTATGTAAATCTCTTATCTGATGTTCATCTTTTGATGTCAAACTTTTTTTTATAATAAATAAATGGACCCTCTAACACTTGCATTCTCTATTCTGTCTCTATTCTATCTTTTTAGCATAAAAAATAATAACACTAATAATAATGACTTAACAGTAACTCAATCTATTTTATCTATTTTTTTATTCTCTCCATTTATTATACATTATATATATATAACAGGGACTTGTCACAGCACTTGCTCTTTTGTTGTTCTATTGTCATAATTTGTCCCTTTGGATGAAAGTGTTTGCTGAATGATTAAATGCACAATATTCTACTGCAACACTGCTCACCATCCTGTCCAAGCTGCTCCGCAGTGCTGTCAGATTGCTTTCCTTCTCAATGTTCTGTGCTCTCAGCTGCTTTACCATTTCACCCAATTCCAGGATCCTGTATCGATACATGTATTTTAGACTTAAAAAAATTATAATATCAAAGTATCACAAGTGGTTTTTAAGCCACGTTTTCTGTCTTCTTAAGTCATATGATAGATTGTGAGGACAGAGTGAAGAACAGGCTGAAATTAAGTTATCATTCACTAAAAACTTGGAATCCACAATAGCTCTCTTTGGCACTTTCATGTGAGAAGTTATGTTCGAGTTCAATTTATCAGTAGAACTGGTTCACAGAAGTGTTCTGAGTCATTTCTTCACAAATCATCTGATTTTTCTGACTTCAATGGTTAATAATTCAAAGGACAGCTTACATTTTGGTCTGTTTTTCAAAATATCTCTCATTTAGCTCCAGAAGACTCAGGAGTTGTATGGATCACATTTATGTTATATTTTGAAGCTTTAGACATGAAGGTATGTAATTTATGGGTATGCTATTTTGTTAAGAAAAATAGCACACCTTTTTCCATTGTTGTAATCTGCAAGTTGAAATAGACACAGATAGTATGAGGTTCTGAGGTATTATAAGGCATACAGTACTCTTTTTTTCTGCATGAGCACACATACTATCACAATGTGAAGAAAAAATGTGCATGTGCGTAGCATTAACACAACTGAGACAAAATGATCAAACACCCTATGGTGTGCTTATTTGATACCCATTTATCTATGGCCCTTTCTTCCCGCTGCAATAAAGCTCAGCTAAAATTTCATATATCAAAATGGAGAGTGATCTCTGCTCTCTACATTATAAAACTGTCACTGATGAAAAGATGTATAAGAAAGAAGCTGCAATGACTCCATTCATCAGAAGACCTCAACCCTGCTTTGTCAGATCCATGGATCCACTCTCAAAAGAAAGTGTCATAGACCACTGACACATTATACAAGTAAATGAAGAATGTAGAGGATACTGAACAGCAAATAAAGAGACACACTCTTTCTATCTAGTTTTGGCATGCCACATAGCTGGATAGATGAGGCAATCTGTGCTGACCTTCCCTGTGTTTCAGCACTAAGGACAATGTACAATGAGTCATCTAGGAGATGTGAGTTCAGGACATCAATAATTCAATTCAAAGCTTAGGGATAGGTGCTGAAATTTATGACACTGTGAAATCCTTTGAATACGATAATTTAACCCCAGCTGCCAATACTGTATGTATTTATTGCAGCATGCTGCTCAAGCATGATGACACTTGTATAGTACTTTTGAAAAATGAACGGGACGTGTACGTAAACAGACAGACATGTTGTACCTAGAGTTAAGCTCTACTTTCTCTGCGTCAAAGCGGGCTTGCAGCTGCATAGCATCTTTTAGTTTGCCTCTTAGTTGATTCTCCAATGCAGATACTCCACTGATAGCAGGGGTACAAGGCTGGCTCATGCTAGCCTCCAAATTCACACAGGCTGTTTGAAGACGATGGCCAGCCACCGCGCACTCGGCTCGCATGTCCGACAGACTCCTGTAAAGCACAAAAAAATACATATCACAACCAGCAGCAGCGATGAAATTCCCTTACACAACAATTTCTTACGTTCCCAAGGAAATGTGTTTTGTTCACAACTAGCGACGAGCCAGATGGCGAAACTATATTGTGATCTGGGAATAAACTCTTTGAACGGTGTCGTGTCTGAGTAAGGGTCGTGAACATTTTCTCCGCTGTCCATGTGTTGAGTAATCCACATTACAGCAAATTACTCAACAATGATCACAGCATTTACACAGGCCGAGCCCTCATCAAGCTTGGCTCTGATGGATGGCTCAAGACTAATCTCAAGGGCAATCTAACCATCACATTTCCCAGGACGATGCGGTCAGGATGGGTGAGGGGTGACCCAGGTGACCCGCTGTGCTTTGATCCCGAGCGGGGATAAATTACGGTGGGTTTGGAAAGAGGGTTCTGGCTGCAAGCTACACTCACCTGTCAGCGAAGGCCCGCAGCTGGGTAAAAGAGCTTCTCAGGAAGGCCGCCTGGCGCCACAGAGATCGCACACGGGCTTGCTCGCGGCCGTTTCGGGAGGTATTCATCTGCGGGAGAGCGACACGGCCATATGGTCGGCAGGTTCGGTAATAAGGAGGGTGGCAAAGAGGTTAAAGATGTCTCCATTATAGATGCACACATACAAAATATAATGAATGCGCTCACATATACTTGAACTGCCAGGCGCACACACTCACAGAGCCTCAACTGATACAGTAAACCTTTCTTGACTGTATAAGGCTGAATACTACATGAGCTCCTTCATATCACCAGATGTTTGCAACGAGCAATGAATTCTCGCTCTTTTTTTCCAATCGACTGGAATGTTTTCACAGGAAACAACAGCTGAGAAAATCACAACAATGATTTAAAACAAAGACAGTGTCCAGACTGACAAAACAGGCACCAGGGTGGAATTCCACAAGTTCCAGAGTTGAGTTTCATTGGGTTGGATTAAGGAAAGATTTTCCTTAAACTGTGGATTTGGATAAAAACATACACTACAGATCTCTCCTTCCTTCCCTCTGTCTCCTTTTCCTCCTCCCTCTCACCTCAAGTTCCCTCCTGAGTCGCGTGTCCCTCTGCTCTGCCTCCTCTCGTGCCTTCTGCAGGCTTTCCGTCAGGGCCTGATTGGCTTCGTTGGCTTGTTCGAGTTGTTCCCGGAGCAGTGCATTGACCTGGCTCAAACCAGAACACCTGTGAAATATATGGAACTGCTTCAGAGCACTGTATGCCGGGACCTCCACCTGTTAAGCCACAAGCCAAACTTTGCACATGATCTCACCCCTTCCTTTGTGCGGCCTCTATCAGCTTCTATGTTTACAGGCTCATAAAGGCCCACGTCACATTCTACATTGCCAGCCATGCTTAGAGAAGAATGTGCGTGACAGTTTTATAAAGTCCATGTCAGCTCCAGCCTAATTGCCACCAGATTTGCTTGTCAAATAGTTTACAGGGTTATTTACATCAATCGTGGCAGAATCCACCCAGTTACATACAAAGATTGACGCCAGGGTGTGAGGCAGTAGGGGCGACAAAATAAACGATCATCAAAGCAAATGAGCAACAGAGAGAGACACATTCAAAACTACAAGAATGTGTTTAATAATTTTCAATAATTCATTTTCATGCTCCATGATTCTTTTGTTTCGGCTTAATTCTGCTTGTGCCCCTCTGATTTTAGCAGCAGTGTAGCAGGCATAACATTTCTGCCCTGCTAAATTTCAGTTAATTGTGGTATGCTATGAAAATCTCATGAGCCGTGGCACAGTTGACTTCTCTGACATAGAAAATTAAATACATTTGTGTTAAAATACTGCAGAGCCACAGATGATCGGATGAACTGCACTGTGTAGTGCACTCTCTGACAGAAGCCCTAAGGTGTAAAAATGAATGAGAGCTTGGCAGCTTTGAGGCCCAGAGTTTGCCATAACCATTTCAATTATGGGCGAGTGGCACAGTAAATCACGTTCTTTTAAAGGCTGGCGTCTGGGTTGGTAAGTTGGCCGGTTCTTTGTATGAAGTGCAGTAAAAACTATTTGGCTGAGACGGTGAACAAGGCTGTGATAATTAAGTCTGACAAACTGGATACCTTTTGTTTTTGACACCCCCTTCTAAAACTATTCACTTCCAGTATGTGCTTGTAGGCAGCAGGCAGCCAGGAGATTTAATTTAGAGCAGTTCAGCTCTGTTTACCTCTTTTCTATATGTTGTTCATGTGTTGTTTCTCAGTGTTATAACGTTGAATACCTGGTGGAAAATTCAGCTTAGGTGGTCATAGTTCTGCTTTAGAACATGGAACATAAAACATTTCTATAGTCCACTTTAGACATTCTGCTAACAGTAAGTAACATGAAGTTACATGAAGTACCATGTTCCAAAACACAACTACCAGTCTTAAACTGGATTTTCCAACAAAGTAAAGAGGAAAAACAAAAAAGAAAACAGAAACTCTCTAAAAGGTTTAACATTTTCATTTTTCAAAATTCTCCTTTGGTTCCAAACAGCAAGTCTTGACATACTCTTTAGCTGATTCACCCCTACTCGCTCATTTTAGTCATTGCCCCCCGGCATGTTTCGTTTTACCTCTCACTGTCAGAAGCACATATCACTTTTGTTCTTACCGTTTCTGCTCATCCTCCAACAGAGCGAGTTTACTTTGGACATCCATATTGTGTTCCTGCTCAAAACGCTGGAGACGGTGTGCTGAAGAGTCTAGGTGAGACTGGAGCTAAATACATGGACAGAAAAAGATTTATACCTAACACACCAAAATACAGTACAACACCTGACAACAATTAGACAACAGAAGTTACAGGAGCAGATAGGTTTCTTAAAATTCTAAGCTCCAGTGCACTGGTGCCATGGTTCCAAGTGGATGGTGCACATTATGATTGTAAAGTGCTTTTTTGGGTGTACAGCAATGCATGAAAAAAATGCTATATAAATATCTCATTCATTCATTGGTCACACTTCATATTAGGTGGACTTAACTACTATGTACTTATATATAAAGAAATAAGTACAACGTATTTGTTGTGTTCATATTTTATTTGAAAATCACTTTGGGTTTGGGTAGGTTTACGGGTGGGTTCATGATGTGGTTCATCATGGGTCAACAGTGTAATTACAAATGTATTTACAGAAATTATTACAAATGTAATTAGATGTAGGTTGTTATTAAAATATAAGTACAATGTAATGATCTGTTTATATACAAGTACATAGTAGTTAATATAAAGTGGGACCCGTTCATTCATAAAAGCTGTAAAGTTCTCTAGTAAGACTTACAGAGAGCCTCAGTTTCTCTGACTCTGAGGTTTTCTCCAGCACCTGCTGCTCTAGATTTCCACATCTCCTCTTATATTGGAGCAACTGCAGACACAGACAAATACTTTTACTCCATAACTTAAGATGGAGCACATTCCCAACTATACCAAAGCTTCATGGTTTCTTTTTGATATGTATATTCTAAAAGTAAACACCCTAGAATTACAAAATCATTTTCCCCTCAAAGAATCTTTCCCAACTTTGACAAAAATTAAATGTGTTGAATGAGACCACATCTAACAGTGGACCTTTGCCTGTAGTTTCTGCACCAGCTGAGCCTGTCTGTGTTGGCTCTCCTGAAAGGCCTGGAGCTTCAGCCTATAAGATCGTCCTTCCTCTCTTAGCCAACCCTGCTCTGCGCCAAACAGACTCTGCTGGTCTGAATCTCCTGACTGCTGCAACAGCATCTGCTCCAGCTGCAAAGACATATGCACACATTACACTGCTTAATCACCTTTTAGTTCCTTTATGGCTGTTCACAATTTGTATTAGCATGATTTAGTGACATTTACAGTGAAAAATGGCTTCGAAAAATCAAAAGACTAAGTATGCTTAAATCGCTAGTGTTACACCATTCAAATATTCCAAAAGATTTTTTACAGCAATAGATTTATGTATTTAAATTTATGTAGGAAACAAGTAAAAACAATAGTTGCATTGTCTCAGAGATAAGTCACAAGTGTTGTTGTTGTTTTTTTTTTTTTTTGTAAATTCTAATAAAAATTCTGGATAAAATTGGTGCACCTTAGTTGTCCTGAGTTCAAATCTCAGCTTGTGGACCTTTCTTGATCCTGAACCCTCTCTCTCTCTCTCTTTCTCCCACTTTGCTATCTGTCTAGCTACTGTCCTATAAAAATAAAAGTTAAAATGCCAAAAATAATAATAAAATGACTTTGAGAAGTATCCACTGCAACTAATGTGTGTCAACTTGCCCCAGTCTCTCTGAACTCTTAATATCACACATTTTAGCTTCTCAAGTACATTTTTTAAAATGTACTCACTGAAAAACTCAGGTAGCATTTAAAGAAAGGAGAAAGTTGTCTGTCACAATGGCAGAGTGTTTCTCTCTTGATTCCCATCCTCCTACGGGGTCTTCAGTCTCAATGTCCCATTACCCCACCAACCCCTCCCATCTTCCTTTAACCCCCAGTGCATATCATGGTGCCAGACACCCAGTCCCTACTAACAGAAACCACATGTTTCCTCTCAACACAACAACATGCTGCCTCAGCTGATTCGAACAAAGCAAGAAAAAAAGAGAGCGAGGGGTAGAGAGAGTAAAAGGTGGAAGTAGAGTCACCTTTATCCTTTTTGCAAACAAGTAATACACACAACTACCGGTCATACTGAATTCACAGGCTAACACTCATCTGCTGCTGAGCTGAACAGCAGCTTCTAAAAGATGCAAGGGACAATGGTCCCCCTGTTCCTGACTGAAGCCAAGGGCTTTGCAAAACTTAATAAAACATTTTTCAAACAGTCGTTCTGAGAGCTTTAATTCCATATACTACAAAGAAGGGCAAACCAGCACCCGGCTCTGGGCGGTTTTGGGGTTCAGGGCTCATAAGGGAACAGGGACTTATTATATGGCCCGTTGTTAAGGTGACAGCTTTTGAAAGCGAACAGAAAATGAAAAACATGGGTGGAGGACGAGTCAGAAGAGAGAGGGGGGATGTTGGGTGCAGCAGCAGCTGTGTTTAAAGGCTCCTTTGGAAACAGCTGCACTACCCTATTGATTATGTATCTTTTCAACTATTTTGGCACAATTAGAGGCAATTTGTTGCTACAACAAAAAAAGCGTTTGATGCAAAGTCATGAAAAAATGGCACTTACAAACAAGCATATTGTTCTGTCTTAAAAGCTCATGGGGGCCAGAGGTGGAGCACAGCACACCTCTAGTGTGTATGTTTCTCTGGAAGTACATCCATGAAATACATTTGCTTCCAAAAAATAAGAAGAAGAAGTTCAGTTTTGAGGCATAAAGCAACAATGTGAGATATTTCCATCAGAACATGGTGTCACATTGTGACACAATGTCCTGATTATGATAAATTGTAAGACAAAGTGTCCAGAAACAAAACCATGACTGTCACAATATAAGATATAAAGTTGCAATGTGACTAACAAAGTCACAATTATGAGAAACAAAGCTAGTTCAAAGTCACATTGTAAGAATTACAATCAGAGTTACGCAAAACAGAAATCACACCTGCAAGATATATTGACACTGTGTATTATACAATTTTGCAGAGAAACTATATCTGCAATTGTGAGATATACAGTACATTTACATTGTGAAACACAAACAAAATTATAAGGAAGTGTTGAAATATACTGATGTTTGTGAGGTTTGTGAGATGTGGTCAAATGATAAAATATATAAGTCAGATCATGCCACAAGCTCTCAAATATGAGAAACAGTCAGAATTACGAGATTTAAAGTCTATATAGATAGATATAGATAAAACATAGATATGGATATAGAGGTGAGTTTGAGTTATAAACAATTACCTTTTATCGAGGCTCAGAGGTTTTGGATATATTTTCATAATAACACATGAATGGGGCATTGATTGACTTGGTGAAATTAGTACCCTGATGGGCATAATGCATAAATGATACACGGCATCTGTCTTTCTACCGAACTTTAAGAAAATGGAATCAACCTGCCTCTAATTACTGTCCAGAACCAAATTCTCCAATTCAAATCTTAACTGTAACCACGTTAAAAAATGATCTCAGATTTGCTACTGAAGGAAACTTTACCAGCAGCATCAAAAAGACAGGAGGGTTTTGAAGCAGGGCTGATGGATGATGCAATGACATGTGTCGATATTGGATCCTTCTTGCTAGCGGCACTAAACAAACCCAGCATTATGATGGTATTAAATTCAAGAGCTGGTCGCTCTCTCATGTTGCAGCCAATCTGCCGCCACAGGCTTGGCTCTGGTCCATGGGGAGAATGCTGTCACACGTGTCTAGAGGCCACTCAGCCTTTGCGGTGTATGTATAAGTGATGAATTTTCAAACACGGGTGTTAGCCACATGCTTTTGTTCAGATTAAAGCTTTAGACAATGTACTTACAGTAAAAGTCTTTTAAAATTCTGGTTAAGATCTACCCTGTACACCGAACAAGGGTGAGCATTCATGGGGTTGTATGGCTCTAGGCGACTAGAACACATAACACAGGGTGACCATTCTTTATTTTAGTGCAATGTATGTCGTTTTCAACAATGTTGCGATTGTTGTTTTTTAAGATGTACAAGCTTTTACAAAACATTGAAAAAAATGTCCACGAATTTAATGTGTATTGCCTCTTAGATACAACTTAGATAATGCCCACAACATTTGAGATGCGGGAGCAAATAATGCCGCAGTATGATTTTTTTGTCTTTTATATTTGCATTATGTATAACATTTTTGCCATTTCACACAATCAGGAGAGCTGTTTTTAACCTGAATTTCAACATGATTGCGAACATGATATATATTTTATACAAGAGAACTATAAAAAAACCCTGTAAAGCCTGGGATTTTGTATTATCTAATATTCATATAAAAATATATGTATTTTAATTGAACAGTTTATTGAATCTTCAGATAAAATCAGTGGCTTTTTATGTCCCTGAAAGAAAAAAACAACTAAATTCTATTAAAAGGCACAAGCTTAGCATAAAAAATCTTGCTGATAATTACAAGACTAAAATGTATTTAGTTTTTCAGTAATATTTATTCTGTAGCTGTATTGTTTTTTATCCTGCACTTTAGCTTCCAAATAAAATGGCATTTTTGTGGCAACATAAACCAGTGATGTTTGACGTGACTCTGATTCTAATCAGCATCATGGACGCTATATATTTATTTTGAAAGCTGTGAGTTTAGTAGAGTTTAGGTTTCCTCAAACAAAGCTATCACATGGCTTCAGAAGGCTTGCAATATAACACACAAGTGGACTATGGGCTGCTTTCATTGCAATTTTTATGTTGGGTTTTGTCCTTTTTTGAGCTTGACAGTCTCTATCACTCTATCCACCGACCACACATTATATAGTTCTTACAGTCCTCAGCAGAACAGGCATGCAGAATGGCCTCTGAGGGCCACTAATGCAGGAGGGGCCCCATCCCAAATGCTCGCCTTTCATTTAAGGTCACCTACTGACATTTTACTATAGCGATCAACATGCAACATATTACAAAAGACCGGATGCATGGTTTATATTTCCACTGTTTTTTAATGCATCTATTCCCCGGATATAGTGTCTTTTTTTATGGCAAGAGAGAGGCCCCGTGTTGCCCTCTCTCTAAAATGTGTTTTCAGTTAGCATTTTTTATATTACTTAATATTTATGATTTGTGCCACTCCTTGTATTGTCTCGTTTGATAAATATTTCACAATACATCAAGGAACGGCAGCACTTTGATTCATCTGCCAACAAGAGAACATTTTCAAGGCCACTGAAAGCTCTTTTGCACAAGGGCCAAGAATATTCAGCTTCTCACCCATGTGGTCATAAGAGTGGATTGATCCTCTAATATGAGAGAAAACATATTTAGAATCATGTTCATTTTCCATCAAGCTTCCTGGGGTTCCATCTTCACTGAAATGGACTCTGTCAGCTATGCTTAATTAACATCAAAACATTAACATTTTCAGTCTGGAGGATTATTATTGACATTCATATAAATTGGTGGTTTGTCAGAAATTGGCTTCCTTTCATTAGAGGTTAAAGCATTTACAAGCAATAAAACGTTTTCTCACATTTTAGTGATTATTTCAAGTGTAGTGACAGAATTTTCATTTTTGGTTGAACAAACCTATTAAAGCCCATTCTCCACCACTGAAAAAAAAAGACAAAAAAGTAATTGCAACTTTCTATCTGACATTTCATAATTGTGACTTTTTTTCTCACAATTGAGAGTTTACATCTTGTAATTTTTACTTTTTTTCAGAACTGCATGATATAAACTCGCAATTCTGAATGACAAAATTGTGAGAAAAAAAGTCATAATTGCGAAAGAAAAACACAAGATCGTGCAATTTTATGGCAATTCTGGCTTTATACATCCTGAGATTCTTCAGAATGGCAGTTTATATCTTGCAATTATGAGAAAAAACGTAATTCTCTGGGTTGTGAGATATAAAATCACAACTGCGCGTGACAAAGTCCAGTTCTGACGAGAAAAAATACTGTTTATGTCTTACAATTCTGATTTAACAAGCAATTCAGATAGACTTTTCAACTTAGAACTGCATGATACGAACGCAAAATTGCAAGATAAAAAGTTGGATATATGTAAACTCAATTCATGCAAGTTTTTTCTCAGAATTGCAAGTTTATATCTCACAATTTTGTAAGAAAAAAAATCCAAACTGTGTGGTAAAATGTCACAATGATCTTTTTTTATTTTAATAGGTTCCCCATTCTGATGAAAATCCTTTCACTACTTACTCACCCTCATGGTATTCCAAACCTGTATGATGTTTCTGTGTTCCACAGAGGAAAAAAAGTCCAGAGATTCGTAATGATGTAGGGGTCAGGAAACGTTTAAAGATGTTTCATTTTTAAGCACTCTGGAAAATAAGTGACCTGGTCTGACACAAAAACTAAATAAGCAACCCGTTTTCATGCTTGCGGGCTGAAAGACCATATTTTCTACCACTCTAACAAATAAAACAGCATTTGCCAGACTCATATATGCTTTTTTTAAATCTTCACACTGAAATGTATTTTTTATTCACGTTACTGTTTCATTATTTACATAATTATGTCATTACTAATCAGCTGTTTTATTTTGGACTACTTAGAATCTATTAGCAGTTAGCCACTATACATTTTTAATGAGGACATCAAAACTTCAAACCATATACTTTAAAGAGCATATACGGGATACATCAGAAATACAAATGTATTTATATACGCACGTGCACAGAAACAAACATGTGCGGACAAATTCAAGCAAGCACAAAAGCAGTGGGGAAAAATCTCGCTCCCAGTATCACCCATAAACAGAGGACAGACTGAGTCAGCCATATGCTGTGGCATGGAGGGGGTTACAGCTGTGAGAGCTTCTCACTGGCCTGGCCTGGACCCAGAGGCTTAATAAAGGGAATTAATGTAGTGAATAATCTGTCAGATTCCCAAACACAGCTGGAGCGGACATACAGTTCCTCTACATATATATACATGCTCACACGCACACACCTAAACAAACTCCCCCGTACTTACTCGTGCTAACTTCGCTTCTATCTCACACGCGTGCAAATTAACTAATGCCTGCACAAACATTCATACAAACTCAAACATATAAACGCAACAAGCCCGTCCCACGGGCCTCGCTGTCCTCTTTCAACTAATATGCCCTTCTCCCTGTCCCCGCTGGAGTGCTGGCCCGTTGAGAGACATCCAGCTGATTGTGAAAGCTGTTTTTGCAGCGCCACTGTGAGTGATTACACAATGCTGGCCAAGAATCAGAGAGCTGTGAAGCTCCCCAGCTCAGAGACCCCACTGCAGCCCCCAGGCACAAACCAACAACCATCACCATGGAGCACTGTTTGACCACAGCCACAGCTGCTGTGGAGAAGACCTACTGGGAGGTAAAAACGGGACACAGGCAGTGTCCACACGCAAAATACAAACACAAACACATGTTCACATGCGCAATATTGCATCAATTGGGCTTGGAATTTACAATCACCTTCCACAGCGATGGATATAAACAAACAAGTGAACAAGTATGTAACATATGCACTTTTAAAATTAAACTATAAACTACAAGAAGAAATAAGCCACATGAATGGGATGCTAATAAAATAGCGTTAACACAATGACTTATTTAGGAACCATGCCTGTTTCCACTAAAAGTAAAACTGCTGTGTGACGTGACACAATCACAGCTATCAGAAAGATATTAGATCTTTAAAGGAAAAGAGCTCCAGTCATTTTAAATCTGTTCTTATTTATTCACCTTCATGTCTTTCCAGAACCTTTCTTTTTTTCTGTGAAACGCAAATGGAAAAATTCTGAAGACTCTATTGGTCGTTGGGGACTGAATGAAGCTTCAAAAAGCACGCAAATGCACCGTCACATCAAGTGTACTAAAAGTCTTCTGAAGCCACGCAACACCAGTAACCAACATTGTTTTCTAATAATCTTCACATCCAATGAGTTTTTAATGAGCTGTTAACTGCTGCAAATGGATCAGAGTCAGTGATTGGGAAGTGCAGATTTTTTCATAAATCTGATTTTTTCATAAATCTGATTTTTATAACTTTCATAAAAGAGCAATCAATAGGCTTCTGAAAACTCGTAGAATCTGACACTGCTGAGTGTGCCAAATGACAAGCTTTGAATTGCTGACATGCGCAGGAAAAAAAAAAAAACATGGAAAACGATCAGTGGTAGCCTAATTCTAAAAATAAAAGGATGAATTCGCAGGCAGGTTTATTTAGTTTTAGGGTAAAGAATGTTGCCTACTGTGGCAAATGCAACAAGGTGAGGTCAGATGAGACATGTAGGTGTATGGGAACTAGAACAAAAAAGGCTATGATGTTGGAGTGAGACAGGACTGAAAAATCTTTGCGGGTTTGGGACAAAAAGAAAAAAAGTGAGAGGGAAGAAATTAGGGCTGCTCTCAACTAAAGATTTTTCTGGCCGACTAGTAGTCGTTTATTGTAAGCATTAGTCAACTAATTGCACATTGCTTAATAAACAAATTAAATCATTATAATGAATCTTTATAATGAAGCCTACAAACATCTGGCCCGAGGAGAACTGGACCCAACTGAGCCTGGTTTCGTCTATTTGATTACAGAGACCGTCTCTGCATTTAATAACTAATTGTTCAGTCACGTCATTATAACATCTCTATCTTTGTATTATCCTGTTCAATACTGTTCAGTGCTTTGACACAATCTGTGTTTGATTGATTGATACAAACTCCAAAGCATATGCACAAAGGTTCATCAATATTTTGTTGCATCATCAATTTATCGTGAACCTAGTGTTGTGTTCATGTTAAGAAATGAAGTCTGCGACACTGACTCGCCCTTTTCTGCATTAGTGGATACACATGTATGCATGTTTCATATGGAGTGCATAATCAGATTGCACATTTTCAATTTGAATTTGATCATTTGAAAGTAGACATTTCTCTACGTTTTCTATATCTGTAAAAAAAAGTTCATGGTGACCAAGATGGCAGAAAGCACATCCTGTTTGATTTATTTATTTTACATAAGCGCAATGTTTTGTTATTGTTGTGAGTGCACACAAATAAATGTAGTCTGTATTACTCTTATCTGTATGACTAAAAAAAAGTTCAATTCCAGACTCCATTCATTTTCATTTCACGGAAACAGCAACCAGAACATTATTCAAAATGTATTTTTTCTGTGATCCACAGAAGTAACTCATGTGGGTTAGGAAAAACACAAAAAAGCTAAGCAAAATACGTAGTTTTCGTTTTGGAACAATGGATATTTAGGGCATAATTTAAGTATAACTAAGCAGCTTAGATGTCAAGCCTAAATGAAATGGCAAGCAAATGGTAAAATACTTTCTAGGAAGTTTGCTCTTCTGTTCCCACAGTCAAAAAAGAAAGAAAGAAAAAAACAGTCAAACAGGGAAAAGAGAGAAATATGGAAAAAGATAAAGGACACTTAATTAAATGTAGTGAGGACTCTGGGATGATCCCTACTTTGAGGAATGATTCTCTGGAGCGTCAATCACTTTTACGACTCACAGACAGCTGACAGATCCAACCTCACTGGCTCAGCTCCACTCGCGACCACTGCTAGGCTTAGCAGCTTTATGTAGGCAAGAAAACAAACCCTAAACACTGAGTCAAAGACAGTGCACCATTTTCACTCTAACAAAACAAGCATATCAGTGGCAATCGTGTTTGACAAGACCTTTAAAAGCAAAAAGGAATGGGGATTAGGTCAAAAGCGCAGCGCCTGGAAGCTGCCATGCTCTTCGTCAAAAAGTCTCCAACTAGTCTGTGAGTCCAGATCAATTCAAAAAGGTTTTCTGACAAATAGCATCACATTTTAGCTACAAAAGCCTTTTTTCACTTGTTTAGTGATTTATCTCTGGGCTTAAAAGCTTGTGGCCCCGTGATTGTTGTTTTTCTACAGTGCTCCATTTGGTTAACATTTCTGCTTTATCATACATCTAACTCTACATTCGGGTAACTCCTACAAAAACACACAGGGAGACTGTCTCACACAATCCCGGTCCAAAAACTGCCTCGGAGCTGTAAAATATATACCCACGCAATCCCCTGACGCACACCCACACATACAAACTTACGCACTCCCACACAAATACACACGCATGTACACGGCCCTAGTGCCTGAGAAACTGCAAACTGGCAGTTGTCCAATATCAACACAGAAAGGTCAAAGTTCACATCAACATTTTCTTCGTCCTCCTGAGACGATGCAGCTTTTCAAACTGGGTCAAGGTTTATCCCGGTTCAGGGGCAATTTTCAAGGGTCACAAGAGATTGCTGCGATTTCACCAGGAGACAGAGGTGTGCTTATAAGAGCAAAACCTCACTCCCTGCCCAAATATTTCCATTCCCAGTCTTGTTTAGAAGGCCACTCTCAAACTGTCCCGAGAGCCACAAGAAGGACTTTATGGGGTTTGCTGCTCCTTTTCAATTAGTCCAGTGTCGTAAGATGTGCCACAGCGGGTCTATCCCGCCACAATGTCGCTGGGGCCCTGGCCAGGAGAGAGCGACAGAAGACTCACGGAGAGCCCCTAAAGCCAACTTCCTGAAGGTATTTGCCAGACTAAAGAACAAGAAACACCTCAAAGGACTACTAAAGTTAACCGACCAACACTCCCACACACTCCAAAGAGATAAAAAGAGATAAATTCTCATTTCAACACCTATTTTAGCAGAGTCAAATAAACTGGATAAACTGAGTGGTTGACAGTAAAAACTAGCCCACCTGAATCTATTTAAATGTAAATCTGTGATTTACAGCGTAACAACTAAATCAAATCGACACAGTGCAAAAAAAAAAAAGCAAAATACAGCAGGTAAGTAGCACTCTATAAGTTGACTGACTTCTGTAAGATAAGCAAAGATTTGTAATGTGAATATATTAGGCTGTGAATCGATTCCGAATTTTAAACAAATTAATTACATGATCCATAAATGCATTTTTATTAAATTAATAAAAATTTTATCACTGTTCGATGCTGTATGATATTGTGAAAAATAATTACAATTTAAAATTGTGGCCCCATTTTATAATAGTTACTTTATTATGTAATTAAAAAAATATATAAATAAACACAGAGTACTTATTGTTTATATTGTATTGCAAAACACTTTGGCTGCTATTAAGATGGGGTACGGATAAGGTTAGGGACAGGTTTGGCGGTCTTAGTAGGTTTAAGGCGTAAGGGATGGGTCAACAGTGTAACTATAAATGTAATTACAGAAATTAATTATAGATACAAACACACTGGTATTTTTAAAATGTAAGTACAATGCAAAAACATAATAAGTGCATTGTATCAAATGATTAATTTAAAGGTACCTAGTAGTTAAGTACACCTAATCTAAAAGGGCACCAATTTTTTTTTTCCATTTTCCACCGAGTAATATTAATTCATTACATGTATTTATTATATATTTAGGGTTAGGATTTAGGTTTGGATATAGGTTTGCCTTAGGGTTACTACACATAATTGTTTCTATAAGTTCACGTAACGTGTAACAAGGACACATGTTACATGTTACACATCTTTACTGTCACATTAGTGTGAATATTTGCCATTGGCCTCATCCATCTGTTGTTGGTTTTTTTTTTTTTTTGAGCACAAAAGCATACTAGCACAAATCATAAAGTCAAAAAACTTGAAAAACTTTCCATGTTCTAACAAAGCTCTTTGTGGTAAGCACACAGCAAACACACAATGACAGATGCTTCAATTGGGAATGACAGAATAAATGGATAACACTCCACCAGAATATGTCATTCCCACATCAAGACAGAATGAGGGTGAATGTAGACAGGGAGTATGCAAGAATGTAGGCTTCATTATCTCATTTTAATATATTGGCACCCAGTGTATAGTTATGTGCATGTTACCATAACATTAAGTTTTGATTGCTCATTTGACTTCACAATGTAAAACATTCACACTGGAGAGTTTTAAATTGGCAACAAAGAGAGGAGAGAGTTAGAGAGAAAGACATGGCTCCACTTTTAGAGTTCATGTGACATAGGTCTTTCTTCTCCAAAAATATAAATGTGTGGATTAAAAAAAGACTATTTATACCAACCAGACTAATTAAGTTTTATTTATAGCTCATATCTTAAAATAGGCTCCACTAGCAATGTGCACAGTTGGCATTCATTAAACTTGGAGAGGAAAAAGAGGGCACTGTTATCACAAATGGCAGCTTTGTGTTCTATGAAAAATGAGCTTTTTTTCACAGCCCCATGAGAGAAGGCCAATGACCTTTTTATTTTCCCCCAAACAGCAAGGTGGGGAGGCAGACAGTGTGGCCAAGGTGATGCTATAAACCTCAGAAATTAAAAGAGAACTTTCCAACAAATGTTATGTTCTGAAAAGTTTTTACATTTTAATCTTTACTTTTGGCAAAATTACAGTTTTGCCAGTTAATTAAATTGAAACTGAGGTTTGAGGGTTTTGTATGTTATATGAATGAAGTACACAGTACAAAAAAAAAAAAAAAAAGTTAAGAGAATTGAAAAAACACTGTGAAATGTAATTATAAGTTCATTTCTGATTCAAAAATGTTGACATCAGAGAGCTGCCACTTTGATCACATGTAATGAAATGTAGATGCAGAATAAACTACGGCTCTGGCTCAGTTTACATCAGTCCTTCATGAACTAAGGGTGTTCATTCCAAAGTCCGGTTTCAAGCTGAAATAAATGTATTTCATTCCATGTGACACAGTTGATTTTCAAATGGCCCTTTACCACCGTTTGTTTATCGAAAACTCCAAACGGGTTTTCCCTCTCGGAAAGAGCACTGCGGCTCTGATGTTTGCTGTGCACATATTCCATTTCAAAGCCATGTGGCTCCTCTTTCTCTGTCAAAGAGCCTCTGTAAGTCCCTCTCTTGATCTCTTCCCTATACACACACATCTGTCTATCCACCAACATGTGCAGAAAAATGAAGGAAAATAGGAATATGGTCCAAAGGTGCTCCATCAACCTCTCACGTTATTAGTGATGGTCCCACCTCTGTTTTCAATCCCTTAAAAACTGTTGGACGAAGGGAAACACTCTCTTAAAATCTTTTCCTGGATCGAGACTGCATTAGTTCAGAGTGCATGAAACCCTGCCACCAGGTTACTGATCGACAATCCTCAGTGTTCATTTCAGAAGGCCTAGAGGGGGTTTGAAGGCAATAATCTACATTATACCGGCATTTTCTGACTTCCAAGCAGAGAGGCAAATACGCAGGTTTCAGAAACTTTGCATCAATCACATGCTTACACCAGATGGAGGCTTATGTTTTTTATTAGGCGCTGTGTGTTAGGGATATTAACCATACTGCCAGGACAAGATCACATTCCAATCGATATCAGGTTGGTTTTGATTTGATTTCTGATGCACCTCTGGGAATGCGTTTGGGTGGGGTTGAAAAGACAAAAGAGGATGGAAAACCATGGATGATGTAGGTTATGAGATCACAGAACCACCTAATTTTTCAACACGGAAGTAAGCTATTTCCTGTCAATGTAGGAGACTTCTGACTCATTAGCCGTTATCCAACTTTTTCCTTCCAAAATTATGGGAGTAGCTTCCATTAAATTGTAAACAATCATTGACTGCCAAGAAAAATTGTTTAAAGTTTGGCTCTAATGATAATTTGCAAAAACTTGGTACAACAAGGTCACGTTATTCCTCAAACATTAAAAAAACAACTTAAAAGTGTCACAGTATTGACAAATTACAATAAGCAGAACATAATGCAAATATCTAATCAACCAGTCAAAAGACATCAACTCTATGCATTCAAGAATATAGTCTGGTGAAGTTCATACTGAGCAACAGAACGAGGAAGAATGGTGATTTAAATGACTAGGAACACGGCAAGGTAGTTGTCAGATGGGCTGATATGAGCATTTCACAAACTGCTGATTTGTACGCACAACCATCTCTTGGGTTTGCAGTGAATGGTCCAAGAGAAAAGGAAAAGAGAAAAGGTCCAGTGAGCAGCATTTTGGAATTTTTACCATTTTTTAAATCATCCTTACAAACAGAGCGCTGCGTAATAGAGTGCAGCAGATTAGAGCAAGAATTTCACCTACTGAGGGAACCAATTTGACAATTACTAATTACTGGACAATCTACTAATTACCATCTTGTAATGGTTACTTCCAGCAGGATGATGCGCCATGTCACAAAGCTCAAATCAACTCAAACTAGTTCATTATACTTAAATGGCCTTCACAGTAACTAGATCTCAATCCAAAAGAGCGCCTTTGGGATGTGTAGGAACAGGAGAGCTGCATGGATGTGCAGCCAACATATTTGCAGTAACTGTGTGATGCTATCAAGTCAATATGGACCAAAACATGTCACCTTGCCTTCAATGCCACAAAGAAATAAGGCGGTTCTAAAGATATTTGCAAGCTAATAAATCAGCGGATGAGTGTATACAGTGTGTAAACCTAAATGTGTAACGCAGGAATTAATCAAAAATTTTATTTTAAATGCTTTCACTAATTTTGACAGATACAGCTCGATGTAAAACGAATGGCTGGAATGTAAATAACTAGAAGAATAGCAAAGTACAAACAAAACAATACATTTATGATTATTACACATTGACTGATTATCAGGTTTACAAGTGTGTTTACGTATGCATAATGGCTGATTCTACAGAGTTCCAGAGGAACCAGAAGTCCAGAAAAGCATGTGTGTGAGGTTCGTACATGTGCTCCTACCCGGCTAGTGAGAGCAGCCTGCCTGCTAAGCAGCTGGTCTCTGTCTGCGCACATCTGAGAAGGCAGATCCTTCGGCAGCCGGTTCTCCTCCACCTCGCTGCTCTCGCCTGATACGTCAGCAGAGGAACAGCATGGCAGGAAATGATAGAGTATACATGCGTTCTAATTATACCCTGATACCTCATCAGACCCATCATGAGCTCATTGGGAGTGTAGAGTACCTGTGGGCGTATCAGCCAGGTTTCTGGTGATGATCTCACGGATGCGAGCGGGAACGGGCGTGACGTTGGACTCCTCTTCATCTCCCCTCAGAGTGTAAGTCTTCTCCTCTCCACCGCTATCTGGGTTAAGCAGTGTCTCCTCCAGCTTCTGCGTTATCAGCATTAGTGTAAGAAGAGAGGCTCACGCACTACAACCAGGTCACACATTCTCACAGGAAACCTAAAAGCTCAAAAAGCTTGTTTATAAAAAGTGATGTATTATTTAATTTCGATTAGGATGTATTATTTATTGTAAGCTGCTCGTCATGTCTGTCTCTGTTTCAGTTTCGTTGGATGTCACAACAGCACAAGGAAATGAGTCACCTGTCTTCAAGTTTCACAGAAGAACCTGAAACTGACCAACTGATCGACCTTAATTTGTTGAAACATCGCAAGGCTCGTTAATATTAAATCAAGCTCTCTCCTCTTTCATTCACACATGCTGTTTTGAATAGGTAACAGCAATAACCTATTTAAGTTACAGCTGGCGAAGATCAGTTTTCCCGCTGGAAAACACGCACCTGAATCACGGCTTCCAGTCCTTGATCCCCTTCACAACTCATCTGGAAACTGGTAGCGAGCCAACACACTTAAACGGACAGCGACGTTTTTCCAATTGTCCTCAATTCTTAAAGTGTTTTAAACGCTTCGACAGAGTTTAACGGGGTGATACGCACGCTAATAAAGTCTCACAGGCTTTAAAAGTTTTGCACTGTTGACAAAGCGCGCACAGCGCACTCTCCAATAAATATCAACGCTTAAATAACGCACATAAGCACGTTAACGCAAAACAGTTCGTGCTAGAATATAGCCACAAGTGGGAAAGTAGCAATCACGACACAGGCGCGAGGTGGGTGCCTCTGGTTGACAGGGAAACCGGACGCTCTGGCTTGTTGTCATGAGAATTAAAACGCAAGCTTTCTGGCTTCCATAGTTACAGACGCTGCAGGTCACGGCTGCACAAATACAACACTGTTTATTCCGGTCTTTGTTGGCACTTTGTTAAATATCCATTGCAATTACTGAAAACTAACAAGGGTTTACAACGACACGATTTTGTAACTTCCTAATACAATTTTTTTTCTGAGTAAAAACAACATAAATTCAGTCAAACGAAAAATTCCATGGTTGCCAACAACATTAGTATAAGATATATTTCAATTCAAATTCAAATTTTACATTCATACAGGAAAACAAAAGTAGCATATATATATATATATATATATATATATATATATATATATATATATATATATATATATATATATATATATATATATATATATATATATATATATATATATATATATAATTAAAGGTAAAATTAAATTCAAAGATTTTCACTGGACACAAGAAAGCAAACAACAGCTAAGTAAATTATGTAAAAAAAAAATGTAATCTAAAAATCCCCTTATCAAAAATTTATAATATCACCAAAACTTACTATACAAAATGCAACTTTGCACCAAAGCCTATGTCAAGATTTGGGGAACAACACAGATATTAAGTCTCTTCAGGGAATAATTCTGTCCACTGGGAAGTGTCCAGAAAGATGGAGCAGTAGCCACTATAAGTCCATAGCCTGGGAAGGAAGCACTCCACCTTCCAAGTGTTGGATGCTCGGTTGTACACTTCTACTTCCACACCGTAATCGCCCTCCATGCCCTTCCAGTGCCCCCCAGTCACGTACATCTTCCCACCTAGAACCACCAAATCCCCATTTTCATGAAGAGTGTGTAAAAACTGAATCTGGGATGAAAAACAGCAAACATAAACAGCAGTGGTTGGTCTCAGCAGAACATGAGTATTTAGCTAACTAAAAAAATATTCTCTAATACTCACTTTTTCCCACATATTACCCTCTGGGTTATACAAATAGACTTTTTTGGTGTTATCTGCTACGAGGTAAATGACTCCTCCATAGAAACCGAGCGGGAGATGAGAGATACTTAGGAATAAAAGGGGACAGATGATACACCAGCTATCTGTTGAAGAAGAACAAGAGAATTAACAAAAGTATACTCAAAATACATGGTATTGAACTGAAGTCATGACTAGATGTTGACAAGACTCCATGAGTGAATATAATTTACACTCTGTCTTGTGAAGTTTTGTACTGGCTCCAACATAGTCTTTGTAATATGGAATTAGAAGTTTTGTTATGACAGACTTAGTTTGTTTTTGCTGGATACTCGTAATGTCTATTATTAACTGTTAACCATGGTGACATGTGTTGTCTCTTACCTATGACAGGATTGTAGCACTGCATAGTCAGGGCATTATATTTAACAGCGCAAGAACCAATGAGGTAAAGCTTTCCTTCACATGATGTGGCTGTAAAGTTAGTCACATACTTTAGCGCTGGGCCCGTAAGCGTCCAGCAATTACTGAAGGGGTCATAATGTTCAACTTCAACAAAATCCATTGTAGTTCCTGTCAATGAAAAGACAATGCAGTGTCTTACATAAACATGTTCAGTTCTACATATACACTGACCCAAAATATTTGTCTGAAGCCTTCAGCTGCAAACCCGATTTGTTTTCTTACCCCCAATTACATAAATCTCTCCATTAAGGGTTGCAGAAGAGTGGTTAGTCCTGGGACGCAACATCGGAGCGACTGTGACCCACTTGCCCTCACGAGTAATGTACTTCCAAGTCTCTGTGGTGGACCAGGTGTTGGACTGAGACCCTCTTGATCCTCCTGAGACTCAGAAAAACACATGTTTTTCTCATTCAGATGAAGGCTACGCTGATTTATTTGAATAAATTCTTAGCTCAAAAGGGAGGTTCAAATGTCCCAGTTTGTGAACATCGCCTTAAGTTTCCTAGGTCATCATCACATAGTGAATGTTCTGCTTCACATTTCTAAAGTGTTGTAAAGTTTCAGGTCTTATGTGAGTCTTAGTAGGATTGTCTATAAGACAGGGGACTGTTTTATCTTAACATCTCCAAATCCTCAATGGAGATGACATTCCATTCATGTGTGGAATAAAACTATGAATCTCACTGATCCTTTCCCAAAGGGCTTAGTCTCTATAAATACCCGGAAAATCTGTGGATTTGTTTTCTCTAGGTAAAAATAGAAGTTGTCTCCTGTTTTCTTTTTTCCCTTGTCATTATGGTTGGAGACTATACAGTCCAGACCAACCAATCAGCAAATTATACATTTTCCAATAAATACAGTGAAGAAATCATTTCATGATATAGAAGCTACAGCCTCTAGAAACAGCTTAAAATTTTATGGACAGAGTTTGGCTCACCTGTGACATACACATTGTTGTTTAAGGAGACGACAGAATAACCCCATTTATTGTAGTTGGGAAAATCAGGTAGCTGAAACCACTGCCCTGTCAAAAAAAAGAATAAAATGCAAACCTTACAAATGCAAATGTATACAGCATGCAGATCGAAACAGAGTAAACAAGATGTTATCACATCACAATTCAGGTAGTACATGACTGTTGACACTTAATACTCAAAGGTTCAGACACTTACTTCATAAAGACTGTTTCAATATTTTAGAATGATAATAAAGTGAAAGATTAAAAATAATACATCTTCAAATCTAAATACAAACATTTAAAGAGATAGTTGACACAAAATTCCATCATTAATTACTCACCCTCATGTCATTCCAATCCAGCAAGACCTTTGTTCATCTTGGGAACACAAATTAAGATATTTTTGATAAAATCAGTGAGCTTGTTGACCCTACATAGACTGCAATGCAACTGTTCAAGGCCCAAAAGGTAGTATGGACATTGTTAAAATAGCCTATGTGGCATCAGTGTATAATCTGTAATGTTATGAAACTATGAGAATACTTTTTGTTCACAAAGGAAAAAATACTTTCTTGTTAAGTCTTTAAAGCACATTCACAAGAGTGCCATAATGTATATGTGTGCTTTCCTCTGCTTCCAAAGAAGGTGTAACAAATGTGTTGTGTTACGGTCTTTGAAAACTGATTTTCTTTTCTATTTGTAACTATTAATTGAACCACTAATGTCACATGAACTATTTTAACCATGTCCTTACTACCTTTCTGGGCCTTGAACATGTCAGATGCAAGGTGTCTGGTCAGACAGCTCATAGATTTCATCAAAAATACCTTCATTTGTGTTCTGTAGAGGAATGAAGGTTTTACATTTTTGGAATGACAACAACATTTTTCATGAGATCAGTTTCATATTTGGATGAATTATCCCTTTAAGCATAAGCTTCTAGAAACAAATATATCCAGGATTATGATAAACATAAGTTAAAGGGTAACATTGCTGATATTCAACCAGCTATGTATTTTTAAAATGTCAGTAGTATATGTAAATGAACAAAGGGCACTCTTTTTCTGTTACATGCATTAAAGCATCCATATGTCAGCAAATTCTAATATGATGTAAAAAGCATGTTTACTGTAGAAATTTGCAAATAAAGTCGATATGTTCACTGAAGTTGTCCTTACCAAGCTTTGGGTTGTAGAAACCACAATTTCTGGGGTGCACCCTACTGTCTGTGTCTTCATCTTCATCCTCATCCTCATCATCCGAGTCATCCAGCGAGCGGCCACCCATCACAAACAAAACCTCCTGCAGGTTGAGGGCATTCTGGGTCACTCTCTGCTCTGACTCACCTCCTTTCATTTCTTGTTTCTGAAGGACAAAAATAATAATTTGTCGTATAGAACATTATGTTTTCTATTAAACATAATAATTCAATATTTTCTATATTAAACAATTTCTATATTAATAAATTTGTCTGACCTCTCTACATGTTCTCTCTATGAACTCTTTGGATTCTAGTGAGTCTTGCACCAATGACTCTTTCAGCAAGTTCTCAGTGAGGTAGGATTCTGTGAGGAGGGAAAGCTTAACCAAGTCCAACAATTCTCGCAGATGGCAGATCCGATTGTCTCTACAATGCCCGACCCAGGCCAGAACAGCCTCGACACAAGACCTGTCATCTCTTATATGCAGATCCTCATCCTTCAGGCAGGCTGCCAACCTGTCTTTCTCCAGCATCAAGAACTCCTCATGTTGCTGCACTGCCTCAAAATTTTCAAGGAGGAAGCTCCATGCTTTGGCGACAACTTCAGGGCAGCCATGGATCTCTCCAAACTCAAGGATTCCCAAGCAGTTTGTGGCATCTATCTGGTGCTGCAGATATCGACTGCATACAGTACGAACGGTGTGGAACTGGAGCTGGCTGGATGTGCAGATGAGTCCCTCTACATTGTTTTTATTGATGGTGAGTTTCCCTGTGTATGCAAAGTCCAGCAAGGATGACAACACATTGGGATCTACATCATGAAGCTCAACACGAGCAGCAATACTCTCTACAAAATCTCCTGAGAACATGGAACGGAAGTAGTGGCTGCAGAGAGCAAGGATTCCCCGGTGACAGGGGAAATCTTGTCCACCTGCGCTCAAGGTGACATCCACAAGTTTGGGTTGAGAACAGAGGGAGCGCAGGCCCTCCATGATACTCTGGGGATGGGAAGAGAGGCAGAAGTCTAGATCGTCTATATTACGCACCATGACGACACTTTGACCTATGGCCTTAATGCATTCAGGGCCAGCCAACAGATGTTTTCAGTGTTTACCTACATAGGACAAGACAAATGGGTATAATCAGTCACATGCAATCTGATTGCGACATTCATGATCATAGCAATGTGGAGCCTCCTATGACCTAAGGACAAATTTTCAGCCTTTCTGTTTGGTAACAGAACATTTCAGGAACAAATTGGAAGAGAATGAAGTCATGTTAGCACATCAATATAAGTCAAATTATCAGACGATTATCGCCAGAGTTAAAACAGGGTTCTTGCCAAAGACAATATATCTGATAGGCACACTGGGAGAGTATAATTCTGAGAACGAAATTCACTACCATTCAAGATTCATTTCTTTGCCTGAGAGAATTCGCACACAAAACACATTTAAAAAATCACTGGCAAAACAACAGTGGATGTTTAACAATTCTTTTTAACAAGAAAAAAACTTGACCTGAACTTACCTGTTTGTGAATGAAAGCAGAAATCATACATTATTTAAAAGTTCTTGTTTAGAACGTAGACTTTTTTGTTGCTGCTGTCTGAGATGGGGGACACGCCGTCTTTTGCAGAGTCACTGGGACAGCATGCTTGTCTTTCACACTGCTATTTTTAGGCCAGTCAATCTGGGAGGGCTATACTCAGAATCTAAATAGTACTGTTAAGCTCCCACCTGCTCTTAAAGAGATACACACAACTTTCTGTATAGGAGTAAACAGTCAGATGATCATTTATTTATGAATCACTAGAGTAAGCAGCCTCCAATATTGGTGCAAATGAAGTCTCTAAATATCTGGTCCTCAAGGAGTAACAAAACTTAACAGAAAAGGGCATTAAATAATTTTAAATCTCATAAAGTTAATTCTGACAAAAAGACAAACACTTCAGTTTATGGCAGTCTTCTACCTTGCACTCCTAGAAAATTGGAGAATAAATGGCAAAAGCATGCCTTACATGTCACAACTGTATAAATATTGGTACAAGTTCTACATCAAATGCAAAAAATACATATATTTAAAGATAATAAGCAATCTCTATGTACATCCCCCGCCCCTAAAAGGCTTATTGTCATTCCTCAAAATCAAATATCTCAGCCTCCTTTTCTTTCCAGAAAGCAAAACTACGGTCAATATATTTGCAAATCTCTTCATTAGTCAGACTACTGATATCTGCATTATTTCTCAGGACATCGCTCTCATCTGGGGTAGGCGTCTGTACAATGACTTTAGGCACAGGCCTCATTTCTACAATCGTCGTCTGTTCTGAGTGTTCAACCTCTGGCTGGCCTGATCCATCTCCAAAGAACTTCACTTTAATGTCCTCAAATCCATCCTTCCATTCCCGGTTCCCCACCTCAATGTCCTGTATTACAGCCTTGTGAAAATCCCGCACAGTCTCCCAGGTGAAACGGCCCACATGGTCGAAAACTTCAAAGCACAGCAAGTGTCTCATTTTCCTCTCATCTGCTGGCAAGTCTAGCTCAAGTATGTGAAAGTAGCCAAGCATGAAGAGGTCGAGTGTCAGGGTGTCATAGTCAACGGGAGATCCATCCACACGGGGCAGGAACTGCTCAGGTGAGTAAATTGCCTGCTGCCGGTTGAGTCTTCGAATCTGCCGTGATGGTACAAATGAGATCATGCTTCTCCAGTTCCCAATCATCTTATTGATGGCACTTCTCTGCTTAAAGAAGTGCCCCAATTTGCCATTTTCCATAGCATTCTTTGGAGAGATATCTAAGCTAGCTTTGCGTTCACACTTCGGCTTCTTGGATATATCCAGTGAATCAACGCTTTGCTTTCTCTGAGCATTTCTCACAGTCACCGTATAAGCCGACTTCTTCCAGTGACCCAGGAACAAGACCACAATACGTTCCTTGCGTAGGGTTGTACTTTCCATGGCATCACTGATGACATAGTCGAAAGATGAATCATCAATCTGGTCAACCTCTGGTCTTTGTTCTTGTTTTTGTGAGACCTCATCTGAACCATTTTTTACTGGTTCTTGCTCTTGATCACCTAATGATTCTGTCATGCCTGAATCATTTTCTGAGGAATCGTTCTGATTCTCAAAGTTGGATTTTAAGTTCCTCACAGAGACCCCAAATTGTTGAATCTCATTTTCTATTTTTTCCCTCCTGCCCCTGTTGAAGGCTTTTCTCTCAGATGGCTGAGAGAAGACACTCACAAGCTCTGTGTTTGGCATTTTGCAGTGGGGCTGGTCTGTTAGGTTGGTCATAAGTAATGACATACTCTTAACAATGCCTGAAATACGGTTACACCAAACGGGTAAGGGAGTCTGTGTAGAGTTCTTGTATTGGGTGTTGACTGTGATGTTGACGATGGGCGCGGGAAGAATGTTTCGAAGTTCTTCAGCCAGGCGAGCTAGCTCCATTTCGTAGCCTTCGCAGTTCTTTTGCATTGAGACACTCTCAATTTGCTTCTCTAGATAAATGAGGTCATCCTCTGTTAGAAGCTCTCCAAATGGACCCAGGATGGCATTGTGAGCCTGGGAGAACCTCCAACTGTCCATCTTTGTATATTTAGTACTACTTTCCTGTTAAATAATATAAAAGTCTGATTAAAAGTCAACATGGAGAAAGGTTCAGTCAGAACATCATGTCAAATATGTATTTAAAAGACATGTAATGCAATATTTGTAGCTCACCTTTAACCTCTGGGTTTCTTGGTCAAATAAGCTGGCCTGTAGCTGTCGTACCATCACTTGTCTTTTCCATTCCGCTATAGGTCTTCCCTTCTCATCGTGCATGGGCACGAGGTAATCAATATCAGACAAATTAGGCTCCTCTGTCGGTAACACCACCATTTTATTCTAAAAGAGAAAAAAAAAAATATTGTTGAGTACTGTAGTTCAAAATTACACTTAAAAATTACTCCAAATGAAAACTTTGTCATTAATGACTTACCCCCATGTTGTTTCAAACCTGTAAAAGCTTTGTTCATCCTCGGGAACACAATTTAAGATATTTTAGATGAAAACCAGGAGGCTTGTGACTGCCATTGACTGACAAGTAAATAACACTGTCATTGTCCATAAAAGTATAAAATACATTGTCAGAATAGTCTATCCTCCATCAGTGGTTTAGTTGTAACATATTGAAACTACGAGAATATTTTTGTATGGAAAAGAAAACAAAAATAATGACTATATCTCTATCACCATAGCACCATTTTGTATCTGCTGAGTATCCACTGAACGCAAATAGTGTACTCTGTTTTCCGTTGAAACAGAGCAGCATATGCTATTTGCATCAAGTGAATATTCTCCAAAATGGCATTATGGTGCCAAATTCTTGGGTAGATTCATTATTTTTGTTTTCTTTCCATACAAAAATATTCTTGTAGCTTTATAATTTTACGGTTGAACCACTGGAGGAAGATGGACTATTTTGACAATGTCTTTCATACTTCTCTGACCTTGACAGTGTTATTTACATGGCAGTAAACCACAAACCTCCCAGTTTTCATCCAAATATCTTAATTTGTGTAAAAAAGTTTTTATAGTATCATGGTTCAAGTAATAATCAAGTGATTAATGACAAAATGTTCATTTTAGGGTGGAATTTGGGTTTGTTCATAAACATTAGTGTTTATGAACTAACAACCATATATTATTGGATCCAAAAATGTAAAAAAAAATGTAAAAAAAAAAAAAAAAAAAAAGATTGTTTCCAGTTAAGTTACATGTGATCATACAATTACCCAGTACATTTTTGTTCACACACAAAGGCAAGTTTAAAAAACTAAAGGGACCCAGTTTGGTTATAGAATGCAGTTGTCATGTAACTCTATATACCATTCTGATACAGGAATGACAACTGTATTCTGCTAGTGTGTGAAGACAACCTTAGACTCAATGTTCATGAGAGAATGTGGATGTAAATTTCTTAACTGAAACTGTCAAATCTGCTGTGAGTCCTGATTTCTTAAGGCTGGCAATGGATTTTACATTTCCCAGTTTCATTTCTCCCATAAACAGTTTCCCTTTCTCTGGTACGGGCTTGCTCGGAGGCGTACTGGAACTAAGGTTCTTCACCACTGCAATGACAATCAGAACAAGAACATCATTTGTTACTCTCATCTGTTTCCAGTTATGTTCTGATCATATTCACATAGGCTTATTACCATTACTCATTGAACTGGAATTAAGTCATCAAGTGAAATTAAGGAAGGATGAGTCAATGGTGACAGCAGTGCCCACAGATTTTTGTCAGGATTGCAAAACATACATTTACAAGAGCAATAGAGTTATTAAACAGCCCCTTAGGGCTTTCTCACCCGAAGTGGCCATGTGGATATTCTGAAAAGTGTTCCCATGTGAGGTGGAAGATGGAGGCGAGGGGGTAGTGGTAGAAGGGGGAGGAGAAGGTGGGTAACGTGCTTGAGGGGAATCTTCTGTCTCAGGATGCTGGTGGGATTGAAATTAAATGGAAAGTCAGCCATTTGAAAATGGACACTTTCTACAGCCAGTTATAATCCCTTAAAGCACACTTTTCTGACATAATATTTCTATTCCAAACATTTTAAGGCATCATTTGAAGCAATAAGGAAGTCAATGAGGATTAACAACTGTTTGATTACCAGTATACTAAAAAATATGTTCTTATCTATTTTAAATAATTTTTGAGGCAAACTATTCCTTTAATCCAACACAACAAGATTGCCACATTGATGAGTGTTCCCATGTGAGGTGAAAAAATTGTTTGTTATTAGCAACATGCTAATAACAAACTATTTCAAGTTGTAGAGGGCATATGGAGCTGTTTCTATATGTTTGAAATGATGTGCTATGCTGTAAGGACACTGTCTTAGAAGACAGTTACCTGTCTTGAACTTAAGCAGAGAAACTGGTCACTAAATTGAACCTTAATAGAGAGTTTGATTGACAGGCAATCTGACCAATCAAAACACTTTTGTCTTACAAACCAGACAGGAGAGTAGATTAACATTGGTGGATTTGAACTTGAAACAGTGTCTATTGACATCTTTTCAAAGTTGAAAGAAGACCTTCTTATGTTCATTCATGTTTATTTCAAGCTATAAGTAGTAAAGAAGCAGATGAGCACTTTATGTGCCACTTGAACTGAGGTACTACAGGGATATTTCATATGTCAAGTCCCAAAATATGGTATTTATTGTTTGAATATCTTAAAATGAGCAAATTTGGAAGTTGAGACTTTGTTTCATACCTAACGTGAACCTGCTCTGTCTTGTCTGTTATTACATTATCAGCTCTCTTTGCTCTGTGATGTATTTTTCACTGCATGAGAGCATGTTGCGTAGCTTGTCGGACAGCAACAGTAACCAAGGGGGTGAGTCTTTGCGAAGGGTCAGTTGTGGAACAGATGTAATAATAGCTGCTTTGTCATTCAAACTGTATTATTTTTCAAAACATATAAACCTCACCATAAGACTGTCCATGGTTTTGTGCGTATAAGTTATCTGTCTGTAATAATCAGAGCTGGGTTGCCGTGACACAGCCGGTTTCCTCTGAGCTCTTCCTCTATAGTACAGTTCTCCTCCAGAGGTTGGGCAGCTGGACAGACCTGCAATACAAAGAGCTTTTATTATCATCTAACATTTACTGATTCAGGTAGTGTGCCATCAAAGCACATTATTTCACACAGACCTGTAAAGCAATGAAATAGGCCAATTATTGCCATTTGATCCACTACACAGCAGAACATCACAATCATACACATGAAAAACAGCTATTTGTGGTCTTTCTTTGTGCAGTGTTGTGGTCCGCAGAGCGATACAGTAAGAGGGGCCCTAGCTGGGGGGCAAAATAGTTGTACCTGAGCCCAACATCTAGATCCCACTTTACCAGAGGGAAAATGCAGAGTATATGGAAACATTTAGATCACCGCTGATGAAACTGTAATATCCTAATGGAGTCCATGCAGAATGCATATCAAATGTGGCTCTCAAAGGGCTCTCTGTAAAACACACACACGCACAGAGCATCAAAGGGAACACTGATACGCCGCAGCATGCTATTTTGCTTTGTCTCTGTGAGGTGGTCCTCCCAATTTCCTCTTGCACGGCACTTTGATGTCCAAACAGCACGAAATGCGCTGTGACACGGCTTGGGCAAAGGCAGGAATACATTTCCCAGAAGTTGTGCAATTCATAAATAGATCAAATTGGGGAGGTGTAATGTGGGTATGTGGGGCAAAACTACATAAGTGGAATCTCTTTCCTTTGTGACCTCTGAGCAGCAGTTCAGTTCCTCACTCACGATCAGGATGCATCTGTCTCTGTGTGAAAGACTAATCAAAGCCAGCGAACACCATGGCACATTTGGTTTTCATCAGCTATCCTCTTCTGTGGCTTAGGCAGTGGATGCTGAAGTAACATGGTCCTCCCATGCTCTTCTCTGCCTCGTGGGCCACACAAACACTGATGGAGAGAGTGAGACTACAGCAACAGCATCGAATCCATATGAATATGGTATTATGGTGGAAACCTGGCGCATAGCATAGAGTCATACATAAAATCATTCAAATATGCCACACATTTATCTGAAAAAACAGAATCAGAATGGGCCTGCGCTTGTGTAAAGTTTTGCTTAAGGTTAAAACCTCCTCAGCTCTCTGCTTTCTGGAAGAATTCAAGACCACACACTTGTGTTGATGCATAAGCAATACGTTCTATGCTAAATCACTTTACACCTTCAGTTTAATAAAACATGATGAACATGTTTGACAGTTTTTAAATTTAGAGAATTGGGTAAAACCGTCTAAAGTGTCTACAGCAGCAAATCGTCTGCGCTGGAAAGTTTACGTTAAAATGGAGAAAGAATTATGAATGAGCTTTCTATGTTAGCTGTTTTCCATTAAAAATTGATATATTCTATATTACAAATAGTAACGGAATTATGCAAGCAAGCTAAACTTCTACCCAATAAAGCAACTGTTTTGCAGATTAAATGGAAAAGAAGAAAAGCTAATATCAAATGAATTTTTGATCGTGCCTGCTCTTTTACTTTTGCAATTATTTAATGCCCTTTCAAATCTAAATATCTCATACTGCATATTGCACTTTTGTGATACCAAAGTATTTAGTATTTAACATTTTCAGGTTAAGATATGCTGTTTTGTTTTTAAACTATTTATACAAAGTATTATAAAATTAGTCTGTAGATTAAAGAATGTTAACATATTTAACCAATCGGATATAAATAATAAATCCTTATTCTTTACTTTAGAAGCCCTTAGCTGTGAACTTTCAAAGGCACAATATAGATACTGCAATATATTAATACATATAACAAAAAGACTACAATATGTAGAAACCTTCAATAATCACAAAAACAACAACAGTGCATTAGCTGTACAAACACAACATGCATTTGAAGCACAATAGGTACTTACAAACTACCGTCCTCTTAAAAGTCGATATCCACACACTCCGCGCCTGATCACTCTGCGTCACTAGATAGTGACACACGATGTGAACACCAAACCCAAAGATGTGTTGACTCCATCCAAACCATCCCAACAACTGGCTATAGCCCAACAGACAATAAACAATAAACTCTGATAGGAGAATGTACTTAATAATTTATACAGTGGATTGGGTAGCCGGCAATGTCACTAATGAACAAACCAATCGGCACATGCGAACAAGCAAGCAGTGTGATAGAAAGCAGGAGACTGTCAAATCAGAAGGAGCGGACAGAGACACTGTATCTCTTTCATTCATTTGTTGTTTTTTGATCTCTGAAACCACATCAGACCGAGACGTGACCTTATACACATCAACACTAATCAACGGGAAAGAAAAACATGTTTTCAAGTCTTAGCCTGAAAGATGGGGAATTGCATGAGCAGAACCTTTCCATTATTTGTTTAATAATGTATGCCCTGGAAAAACAGGTGGCAATACAATCAGGCCAGTTAATTTATTCTATCCAGCATCAAAAATACGACACCTGCAGACCCTCATGACTATGTGTGAAGGCCAATAAGTCAGATAATTTGAGTGCTTTATGAAAAGGCAAGGTTAGTAGATGCTGTAAATGGTATTTAACCATTTCAAAATGAATATGTCATAGTATAAAGAACACTCTGAAAACCAAATTAAACCAAATTGAATATAAAAATGTCTGTCATGTGTTTTAAAAACCATTTTATTCTTTTATTTATTATGGACACTGTTTTTGTCATTGACCCAGGTGCTTTCTGGAAATCTCAACAAACAACACTCTCATAAATAAAAATGTGTAAATGTTTCCAGTAAAAGAATGGTATTTAGTAGAAATAAAAATGTGTCAGATTTAGATTTTGTTGTTGACATCAAAGGCTGTGAGTCAAAATGAAATTGTGCAATTTTGGGGCCAGTTCCCATTTAAGCTAGTCAAATTCATGGATATGCCCCACATCTGAATATGCATACTTCTCTAGAGGTAATTCAAATAAATAGAATGCCCAAAATATTCATGATACAGTAGGTGAAAAAGTATTATATCATTCATAGACATAGTATTTCTAAGAATGCGCTTTTATTGTTAAAATTCAGAGCATATGAAAGTACAAGAATTCAGAAACAGCAATGCCCTTATTTTGGAAGACCTTGTAGAATTCAGCTTCAGGATGATATAAATACATTTCAGTCGATTAGAAAAAAAACTACTTTTGGTGCTGTAGTAGGTAACACTTCATTTGCTTCACTTCATTAATCAGTGTACCAACAAACTTTAAGACAGCTGCCTTAAAAGATGAAAAAGGACATTTGAAATAAAGACTGCTTATAGCTTAACCCTGAATCTGCAGGTGCACAAAACATTTGTTTGGTGTGCCATTGTACATTCTCAGTTACATGGTAAACACGGTTCCATGTGTAGCGGACCACTAAAGGTCAAAGCAATCAGAGCATTCTTGAGATATGACTGAACATTTGATGAGAAACACGTTGAAAGATTCCTCTCAGGGGGTAAACTCGTAAAAAAGCTCCCTTACCACCCCCTAGTGGCCGATTAGTACTGGCATTTCTATAAAGGCCCCACGTAGAAGTTAAAAACTCCAAGCATTTTTATAATGCTTGAAAGTACCTGCAATAAACAAACCACCGAGCTTCAATGTTCATCCCAATCTATCACGATTTTTGTTGTTGTACTGAAATAAACCTTCTTTGGGATGCCAAAAGAAACGCATTTAATACAGCTGGCCTCTTAATTCCCTGCCCAAATAAGATGGGAGGAAAGCATATATGCGTGTTGTAAAATAAACCCTTGATCTGTTTATTTGATTGCAGCTGTCTCAGGGAGAAGGCGCTCGCACTTTGAGCGGAGGGCCGTGCTCAGGGAGGGTGACCTCTTTGGGATGAAACCAAAACATGAGGAAATACCTAGCACGCAACTCTCTGGCCAAACGCCCAAACAATCCATTACAGGCACCGTTAGGAAATGAGATGGCCTGTCCCGAGCACTCTGAGGTGGAATAAAACCTTGTGAAGTACACTACAACTTGCAATACTATATAAGCGACCAGGAGGAAAACTAAAATGCTTTATTCCTGAAATAATGCTGATATGGACCATACTTATATGGAGAGTCTTTCCATGGGGAGGCCTGGGAAACAATTTTGGGTCAATGAAATACAAGAGAGTGTCCTTAAAAAAAAAAAAAAAACTGAAAAAGTCTAGTGCCAAGTTCTTTTGTGAGAAAACTTTTGTGATACACATATTTTCAAGAAATCTCATTAATTATACTTTTCACGGAAAAGCCTAACATTTAATTCAGGAGGTACATTTACAACCTGAACTAACTTTAAATATTTGCCATAAAAAGGATTTTTTAAATATGACATCAGGACACTTAATGTCTATCTATTTTTTATTTTATTTTAAAGGTCTGAAATCTACTATTTAAAAGTTTGGGGTTGGTATGATTTTGAAGGACGCTTTTACTAATAATAGCTGCATTTATAGGATCAAAAACACAGTGAACACAGTAATACTGTGAAATATCATTACAATTTAAAATAACAGTTTTCTGTTTTAACATGTAATTTGTTAATGGATGCAAAGCTCAATCTTCATCAGCCAATACAGTCATCAAATTCTCCAGAAATCATTCTAATATGCTGATTTGGTGCTTATTTTCAATGTCACAAAAAGCTGCTTAATATTTTAAATATGTTTCGGTATTCTTTGATAATCAGCATCCTACTGACCCCAAGAGGCAGTGTTTATTAACTTAGACTGTACATAAGGCTAAATCAGCAAAAACAACATCTTCTAATATGTATTTATCCAAGGCAGTGCTGCTTGATCAAATGGAATTTGGGTTAAAGGAAAAAGATAAACAATCAGGATGCATGTTTGAAGCCAACAAACATCCTGTTCTCCAACCGATTTGATAGATCAAGCATCTGTTTCCAAGCATTAGAATGGTAAAAACCCTGAAACCGAACCCTGTGGATCCTATAACCAGCTCAGCCCCGGCCCTCTACCTGAGCTAGGCTAGAGAGACGGTAACTGATACACCCCCAGCACGTAGAGAGAGCAAACGGCTGCATCTGATGCTTCAACAGCCTCCCTTCACTAATTAGATCTCCATTGTTGGGACAGGCCGGCTTCATTTTTGACATCTAGCAGCACCCTGAGTCTCTCACATTGATAAAGGAGCAATGAATAGCTTATTTATTCATGCCTATGTTGACAGGGAGCTTATATTACTACATAAGATCTATGGAAAAGTGTGACCAGGGTGACAGGAGACCATGCAATTAATTCTGTGAAATCTCAGATATGGTACTTCAAATTTAATGAAACCTAATCGAATTCTTAATTGACTTTGACTTTACAAGAACTCTTGTACTCTTTTTTTTTAATAGGCTCTTTTGTAAGTCCCCTGGAGTTAAACGGTTGAGTTTTACCATTTTTGGATCCGTTCGTCTTCGGGTCTGGACGATAGCACTTTTAGCTGTAGCTTAGCATAAATCATTGAATCTGATTAGACCGCTAGCGCCGCGCCAAAAATGACCAAGGAATTTCGATATATATCCTATTTAAAGCTTGATTGTTCTATAGTTACATTGTGCACTAAGACAGAAGAGAAAAGTTGTGATTTACAAGGATGATATAACTAGGAACTATACTCTTATTCTGACGTAATAATCAATAATTTTGCTGCAGTATCATGGCAGCAGGCGCAATGATATTAAACAGCACCTAAAAATAGTCCCTGGCATTTTAAGGCAGCAAAGTTATTATAGTAGTAGTTTCTAGTTATATCAGCCTAGAAAATTGCGACTTTGCATTTCTGACGGTCCTAGTACACAGTGTAACTATAAGAGAGTCAAGTCTTAAATAGGAAAAATACGGTCATTTTTGAGCGTTATGCTAACGATTTAATCAGCTGCAATGCTAAGCTGCAGCTAAAGTGCTACCGCCAGATCCGGAGATCGGCTGAATGGATTCAACAACTCTAATACTCAGCTGTTTAGTATTTAGTATAAGTCCTAGATCTGGCTTTATTTGTTTTATACTTGAAACAAAAGAAAGTAGTTGCTTTATGGTTCCAGACCAACTTGGACATGGAAAAACTTTTTAAAATTATCTGACAAAATGAAAAAGTATTTGCAGGTTCAACCATGGAAATCAGCTTGTAGTCGGTATGCTTACAATTCAACAGCTGAGTAACCAATATAATCCATAGAGGTTTGTATAACATAAATTTATGGCCTGTACCTTTATACAACATGTTTATTTAAAAGAAATTAATATTCAGCTGCTCTACAATTTGTTCATATGGATTTTAGCTCACACATTCGGTATTAGCTTGTTAAACGTGTTTTATCAGCTAGGTAAGGTATGTTGGAAGAGATCCAAGGAAGAAAAATCTTCGCTTCTTGAATGGGAACAGCAAAAACAGCTGCTATTTCTACCGCCTATTAACGCAGATGGACATCTTCAAAAAAGAAGAGAAAGAATGCACAGTTGTGAGATATAGTAAATCACTAGAACAGCAATATCCCCCTTAGACTGATCCATCAATTTTGTGGAATTAATTCCTTTTCCAATGTGGTTTAGTTGTTGTGCCCGCTCTGACAGCGCTACCATGTTCACCCTTGAAAAATTTATGACTTAAATTGAGCAGCATCTTATTTACCACGTGAAACAAGAAGGCTGAGAGGCCATTGAGGTCCACTGCACACAAAAGCTTCTTAGAAAGTAGGTGCTACATGACACCTTGAAAGTTACTGGCTTGATTTTCATAGACGCTCAGACATGTCAATCAAAACAAATCAATCATGGAAGATCTGGATGCAGGACAACTAAGAGAACTGACCTTTTGTCTTAGTTTATCCATGTGACACTTCAAGGTCTTTAACTCTCTAATGCATGATGCCAACAACAAACCATTTTTAAGCATTCGTGGTATGATGTTACATCCAAACTGTGCGACAACGCTTTGACACTTTCTCATAGTTACACGCCTGTTCATACGTTTTTACATTTATAACAGCACGTGATAGTATAATTCAATATGACTGACAAAAATGGTAAAGTAATATGTACCTCAATTCTTTGTCAGTAGTGTAGAATCTAAAGAACTCTTTTATTCTGCAGTTATTTATCTTAACATAATATAAGTACATTCAGTGTACTCTGCGCTGTATATATTTGTTCCCACTTACATACATTTTTGAATATTTACATTTAAAATAAGATACTGTGGGTTACAGGTTTAAAACAGTTACAAATGATTTTAGATTATTTACAAATTGACTTACATTACTTTACACCTTACAGTACATGCATGGCAGCAGATCTCCAGCTTACTTAAAATAGGTCTCATTGGTTTTTTTATTAATAATTATTTTATTAAATCAGTAGAATAAATACATTTCATATAAATAAATAATTGGTTAATTATTATAATCTTGTTTTGAAGTAAAAATTTTATATTAGGATAAATACAAATAAATATCATCCTTTGTCATGATAATAATTAATAATAATATTAATAATTCATAATCAACGCATCAGAGAGTTAACACTGCACTGACCATGAATTATATTTTAAGTCAATTTTAATAGCTATAGATATAATTAAAGTAGATATAATTTCTGACTTTTAAAAAAATTTCTCGAATGACGTTAATGTCAACCATGGCAAAACATATAGCGTTGTGCTTATACTTACTTATGTCACTACTTTCAATATTTCCACAATCAAGATAGGTCAGCATGAAATTTTTAAATAATGCCATGCCAGTGTTTCATGCGTGTTCCTTTGACTTTAGAAAACTAACTTAAATGATCAACATACTGAAGTCATTCTTTTTCTGCCAGCATAAGAAATCGACCTTACATTTCTCTCCACAGAGCGAAGGTATCTGGCACACTCAAAGTGGCCGTTGTATTCAGCCAGATCAGCAGCCGTGAAGCCATCTACATCTCTTTCCTTTGGGTTGATCTGGTGACCCAGGAGGATCCGACAGCACTGGGAAAAATGTTTTATACGATTATTGCAACCTAACATTGTTTTACATTGTTTTAGACACCACAGACCAGACTCACATTCTAATTTAAACCCACCTCTATCTCCCCGTTCTCTGCTGCATCATGTAGAGGAGTGCCCCCCCAGAAATCCTTCTTGACCTTTGATCCCATCTGTAACAACCTCTCCAAGATGCCACGATGCCCCCCACTGGCAGCAAAGTGTAAAGCAGTGGCCCCTTCATTATCTTGACTAGACAGGCTGACGTCTGTGAAGGACACCTGAAAGGGTCCAAACAAGTACAGCACCTAGAGTAGAGCTTGTGACACCAAAGCATATATTTGTAGAAATAACTACCTGGTCTCATGGCATGAACGCACCTTTTTAGCGAGACACGAAATATGTACCAATAAGTACATATCACTGCAGTTATAAACACTAGAGGTAGCAAAACTCAAATAACTTATACCTTTTCACCCAAATTTAGTTTCAACTAATAAAGCATAATTTTTGCATCACACATATCCAGCTTCATATCTATAGGTTTTCATAGACGGTAGGTTTGTTCGGTAACTGACTGAGTAGACGAGGAGTAACTATCTTGTGATTTGACGAAACAGTTCAAATCTGTGTAAAAGTTGAAATGGTAGGACTGCATTAACAAATGTGTTTTATATTAGTTTTGCATTTGTTAACACTTTTGGGTAGGTTTCGTGTTGGATTTGGTGTAGGGCATATTTCCATGATAGAGCTTTAACTTTTGGCAACAGTCTACAGATATTTCAGTTCTGAATCGCAACAATAAATACCTATATCAACGTTATAAAAATGTTCCAGGGTTCACAGATCGAACCTGTGTTTTAACACTATTCAGTTGACAGGTCTTCTTTTAAACTGCGGCGGAACGTGCAGTAAGGTCCATGAAAACGGTGTTATGCAAAAAGTGCACAGAGGCACATATATTTATGAGACGAGGTTGAGAAATAAAATATAACCCACCAGCCATACCACCAATGCATGGTGGCCCATGTGAGCTGCAGCATGTAGCGGCGTCATACCGTCTTGGGCTCGTAGATGCACGTCAGCTCCACACTCTTTCACCAGATACTCCACAACATGTTGATGTCCCTCCTGACAGGCCAGATAAAGCGGCGTAGCTCCCATATTTGTCTGTCGATTAACACACCTGAGAAAACACCAATTTGGATGCTTATTCATGTGGGTTTTTGAAGGCTGATAAAAAACGTAACTTTTGGAGTAAAAATCTCTTGGCTTTTGGTATTCATGTCTTATCTGTGGAAGACATGCATTCTCCCTTCATTTAACAACTGGTGATCTTAGCCTGTGTGGCCATCAATATAAGATTAAGCTCACTGGGTTTGATTGTTGCGGATTCAACCATATTCAAACATATGCTAAAGGCATCACAATATATAAGGTCTGGTAAATCAACTATTTTAGCTAAGGATAAATAGAGCAAATAATTGTCAATGTCCTCTACTGTTAAACCAATTACTGCCTGGATATTAATCACTGGAGGCTAATTTAAAGTTCATGGGATCATATGGAGCTGTTCATTTATGACATCAATTTGTAGCCAGCTCAGAAAGGGAATTCCGCTATAGGTTCCCTATAGATTTATAGTTTCAATGGGTTTTAAGAATTTAGATCTTTTTACTACAACATTCACTGCTATTCAAAAGTTTGGGGTTGGAAAAGTTTTGTATTTGATCAGAAATACAGTAAAAGCAGCAATATTGTGAAGTATTATTAAAATGTAATATAAATATTTTGGACACATTTTATTTTAAGGTCTATTTCTTGCTATTATGAAACCATTAACTATGACTTTTGCCTCTATAAACTCCTTATTTGCTGCTTATTAATATAATAATACTACTACAGCATATGATAATGATTCCTTGAGGTGTTAAGGGTTCAAGACTTTAGGTTCAGGTTCAGTGACAGTGAGAAGCAGCTCTGACGGTTGACTTCCAGTATGTTGTGACACGTGACAGACAGGGAGCATCCATTATACACCAGCTCTCTGACTCTCACATGGGATTTTCTAACCCCTAAGGTTAATATATGCATTCCCCTGGCTATAAGTTAAGTTTAACTTATCCACTACACAAACACGCTTCTATTTCATCCTGAGCACGTCTCCGTGTATCAGTTTCAGATGTGGTCATGCTACAGACGCAACATGAATCTGTACATGCGTGACAGAAACAGGATGCGCGATTGATAGACTTACGCAAAACAACTGATAATCAACTTCGGGCTCTGAAGTGAATTAGTTTGATGGGGTTTCACTAGATCAGATCAATTCCTCTTCCTCCTTTCTATTAAATCTAAAAGCTATGCGAACAACTGAACCAACAGAGGAAAATGAAGTAAAAATAAATAAATAAAGTAATTTTGTTGTTACTATTTTTTAAGGAACGCCTGAATTTAGTTACTTAAGTACATCAAGTTAAACTAAATAAAAAAATAGAAATAAAGTAAACATTAAAATAAAATAAAATAATTTTATTTTAAGTAACCATTTTTTCTTTAATAGTTTTAGCTTGGTATAACTATAATAACCACGGCTTACACAAAATCTGTTTTAAAAGACATTTTAAGGCACTCATGAGTGCACAATTAAATAACTGAGACGTGTGACCTACAAGACTAGTGACCCAAAACAGTTTGTCACATGCTCCTTTACATCCACCTCCGCCACATGAGATTAATCTCTGTCATTACTACGTGTCTGTGTTCGTAACGCTGTACCCTGGAGCTTGACCAATCAGCAGCCTCAAGCAGGTGAGGTCACCCTTTGCTGCAGCATAGTGAGCAGGAAGAGCACCGCAGTTTGTTTCCACGTCTGCTCCGCTCCCACGAGACAGCAGCCAGCGGACAGCTTCCACCCGGCCGAAGCGTGCAGCGAGATGAAGCGGAGACGCCCCGCCAGAATCCTGATCCTGAATACATTCAAACAAATAAGAATAGCATAAACAACAATACCTTACTTAATGATTCTTTTCTTTGTACACAAATAACTTTATATTACTTTATATTTACTTTATATAACTATGCATTACTATACATTAATTCTCTCCTTTTTCTTTTTAGAAAAATATAGTGTCAAACGATTAATTACGATTAATCAAATTCAAAAGTTTTTGTTTTCATAATATAGTTTATATTCTTACATTTTATATTATATATAAATATACTGAACATATTTTTTTCTTAAATACATACATGCATTTATATTGTCACACGTGGACTCCTTTTTGTTGTTGTTTTTGTCGTGTGCCATGTGTTCTGTGTGACCTACTTTAGTTAATTGTCTTAGCGTCTTCACCTGTGTCTTATTTATTAAGTATTTACCTTGTGTATTTAAGTCCGGTGGTTTCATTTCTGTTGGTCAGATCTTGTCTATGTTTCACGTGGGTTTAGTTCATCTGCCCATCTGCCCTTTTTGCCTACCTGCCTGAGGTACTTATCCTGTACATGTGTATGATTAAACTCGTTTATTTTATATTCTCGTCAAGTGCTCCTTCACGCTAAACCACACCGTGACATATATATACTTATTATATACAAACATAAATATTTTTATTTACAATGTTGATTAATATTGATAATACTAATACATACCTCTGTGTGTGTGTGTCAGATTTACCTTTATTTATTCAGCCAACAATAAAAAAATAACATATTGAAGAATAGAGCCTGATTAAGACAGTTAAAATCTTGAAAATTGGCTTGAAAGTAATCTTACAGGAAGGGCCCCTGCAGTATGGCATGTCAAGGTCATTAAAATTACATTATTAAATTATAAATATTTTCAAAAGGCATGTCTACACAAAGTTATTTTCTAAAATTGTGGTGCATGCTTTAAACTAGATTTGTATCATTATGACCCAAGCTTTTTGCTACCACAGCATAGAAGATAATATTATCAGATACAGTTTGACTAAGCAGTGAGGAGTATTTCTTGTTTATTCTTTTTTACTGTGATAAGTAAGAACACAGCCACTTAAAATCATGTGCCGACAGTTTGGTAAAGAGCTGTCATTGAGTCATAAGCTGAAAGAACATTCAATTTGATAGAAGTCATTTCATGATGTCATCATAACACCGTCATAGCAACCATCAGTGTGTATTGTCCATTCTGCTATAAATCTACTGCTGCTGACACAGACCCCGTTCCTCTACGGGCCATCACTCCACTACTCCGCCAATGTGATCAAATTAGTGTAGCCATCTTTATTTAATCAGACTAAGGAAATGTTCATTAATAATTCAACCACATACAACTTTGACCTCACCTTGGCAAGCATGGGCTTGAAAAAAAACCCAGATGAACACCCAGGAAGACCACCAACCAAGAATATTGTTATCACTTTAAGTCCATGATAACAAGGCACTTAAAACATCTACTTTAATACAGCACAGCTGGCCATAAATTAGATCAAGAGGTTGTCGATGTTAAAAGAGCCGGTTTGCATTAGTGTGAGAAGAGGTGGTGCGGGGGGGTCTTGGAGCAGCGGTATGGCCTGTACTTCCCTGGTAAACAAACAGTGTTAACGGTTAGATTGAGCCCCCTCTAACCCATCTGGTCGTGATTACAGCGGTCATGCAATACTACTGAGCAAAGAGTAAACAGAGCAAGGGAAAGTGATGTAATCACACCATTCACACCGTTCTGCATTCACACCGTTCCTGTATCGGCTGAGAAACGACTTATTATGTAAGGTGCTATATTTGAAGCGGTTTTGCTTAGCTATGATATCTAGGAATTTGCCTGGCCTATGACCACACCACGCACTGTCAAAATAATATTGTAGTTTGCACAACGCTTTTACAATATAGTATGCAGGTCTGAGATGCTTCACCATAGCTGAATTTATTTGATCAAAATCTTTGAAATGTTATTTAATCGTAATTAAAATGTCATTTATTCCTGTAATTACCATGCTGAAATTTCAGGAGCATTACTCCAGTCTTCAGTGTCACACGATCCTTCAAAAATGTGTACGATATGCAGATTAAATTATCAAGAAATATTCCTTTCCAACATCAGTGTTGAAAACAGTAGCTGATTAAAATGTTTGTTGAAACTAGAAAGTTAATGCGTCCATCGCCGAGCAAAAGGCTTCATTTCTTTCAAAATTAAAACAATCTTAATACTTTAAATAGTGTTGCAAGCAGATTGTAAAAGAATGTTAACGCTGCTATTTTCCATACATTGACAGGGAACAGTATCCAATAGCTGTAAAGCTTTAAAGATAAAACGAAATAAAATTAAAGCTACAAAAAGTAGTCGACATACTACACGTACTACTACAAAAAAGATACACACGAAAAAAACATTTCATAATAATTAATACCCTTTTGGTGACACTTAAAAAAAATTTATCCATTTTTGCTGGATCAACTTTAAGATGTTTCTACACATTGACTGGAGATAACCTGTGGTTAAGTCCATTGATTTGATGTAGTTTGGGAAATCTAATGATCTAATCTATATACCAACTGATATACCTCTGATCCATGAGGTCAAAGTATTGGCAGACAGAACTGTGCTGAGAAGATCTGGAGAAGGCTACAAAACTTTTTTTTTTGCTGCACGGAAGATACACAGGAGCATGACTTGCACAATCTTTAATGGAAGAAGTCTGGAATGATGAGGATTCTTAATAGAGCTGGGGAGTGAGGGTGTTTTTCGGCAACAGAGATTCAGGGTAGAAAGAAAGCTCAACACAGCAAACTACAATGACATCCTTAATGAAAACCTGGTTTAGAGCACTCCAGGCAAAAGGTTTTCCTTCCAACAGGACAGTGACCATAAATACAAAGCTTAGACCGTGCAAGAGTGGCTTAGACTTGAATAGAACATCTCAGGATAACCCTAAAAACAACTGGACAGCTGATCACCATCTAACCTGACAGAATTTAAGAAGATAAGCAGATTAACGGCCGTTAAAAATAATACATGTTAAAGAAGCTTCTTGTACCCAAAAGAACTGAAGCTATAACCTCTGCCAAAGCAAAGGTGCTTCAACTAAGAACTGAGTTTAGGGGTATGAATACTTATGCAGTGTAATTATAAAATGGTTTCCGTTGTAATAACATTTCAAAGAAATCACAGATCTGTTTTTGCTCCGTCATTATGGTGTATTAAATGTAACACGATGTGTGCATGAATACTTTTGCAAAGCACCATATACATATAATGGGAATAGTGGCAGACCTTTACCTGTATTAATATTTGCACCTCAATGTATTGCAAACATATAATAGAGTTATTATAGTCTTTAAATCACGATACTTTCCTAATATTAGATACCCGTGAGGCACTTCTTTTCAACATTGATTTTATTTTATTGATAATTTACATTTTTTAAAGATAAAAGGCAAAAGAAGACTGGGATTGGAAAAATACAGATTTTAATATGGGTCAGTTGCTTTAAAAAAAAAAAAAAATCCAAAATCCCTAGTGTCCACGCTATTGTCATAACTACCTTGGGTTGGCTTCTTCTTTTGTGGTCTGTCTTAGTTTGGTTTTTTTCATAATTTTCTCTTGCTCCACCAGACAGTGGTGAGCATAGTTAGCGCAAACGGCCTTTACAACAGAGACAAGCAGACAGACAGATTTGCACTCATTTTAATAGTCTCTTCCTCACACAGAATGATCAAAAGCTTCAGAAGACTTGGATAACAGAACATAAGTCATACTTGGACTACTTTTATGGTGGTTTTGGTCATTTTTGGAGCTTGACAGTCTGGTTACCATTCACTTTAACTGTACGGAATCTTTTGTGGTTTTTGAAAGAATGTAAATGACCCATTTGAAAAGCAACTCTCGATCCAAACTCTGTCCACAACTTCTCCACTCACCTGTACATTACATTTTGCCACCTGCACGAGCCACTTTAGTTCCCGGGTATGACCTGTAGCTGCAGCATCATGGACAGGTGTGGCTCCATTGAGGGCCCTTGTGTTAGCATCGAGCCCTGCTTCTGCCACGAGAAAACATAGGCAGTCCAGCTGACCACAGCGCGCGCCGCATGGTGCACCAGTCCCGCCCCTGAGCATCCACAATGCTGACGGTAAGACATCCAGTTTCGGCAAGTTCCTGAGGCTCTGCAGGTCTCCTCTCGGCTGCAGCAATGGCCTTTGGAGCACCATGTCAACCCTACCTCTCCGCACCTCATGCAAGCTGCCTTTGACTGGATCCGGACGCTGTCTCGAGCAATTCAACCTACCCCCCCAAGGCACACATGCACACACACAGACACACAGGGAGCCGACACCTAACCGTCCTGCCAGCTGGCGGGTTAGGTGAGCGGAGGAGAGGAGCAGGTCTGGCCCGGTGAGCTGTAAAGGTAATGAAAGACGTCACAATGCACCAGTGCTCATCGTGGCCCAGCCGTTGCCTTTTTGAGCTCGCTTACCAACCTGCACATGCTTGCCCTCTGGCAGCAGACACCAGAGTAATGAGAGAACCGGCCTCTGAAGACCTACTAAAACTGCTGTGCATGGATGTGGCATTTGATTAGAGATTACAGTGAGCCTCATTTTAACATGTTAAATATTCATTTCAGTCTGAATGGCCAAGAGCACGTCTGGAAGGAGAACAAGGGATTAGAATGAAGCAGTTTGGTCAGAGCATATGAACTTTAATGATTCAGCATCAGGGAGATCAGATCAGCGCTTAGATGTTTAAAGAGAGTCCATTTAGCTCATTTAATAATGCTAGTGCGTCTTTGTTGTACAGGTAACGGATATCTCCGTCTCATTCTCAGAGCGCACGCTCATCGCAAGTGCAGCCGGCAAGTTCAAACGAACAGGTCTCTGTTGATTCCATGAAAAATGTTATGGACATCTACAACATAATAAGAACAATTCAATATTCAATTATGAAACAGTTTTTAAAATACAACATACAACAGTGCATTCAATATAAAATCAGAAGGGATAAATTAATGAGTATCAAAACCAAATAACTGAGGCAATTTTAACTATGTTAAAAATAAAAACTGACCTGAAATGACTAAAGCCAACACTCATATGCAAATACGAGTGTACAATACATACCAAAAATTATATTTTGCAGTGTAATTTGTTCTGTTATGGGGAGCTGATTTTCATATTTTGTGCAGTGGTTGGTTAGTTTCCCAATGACAGAAATAAACAATTCGATCACTTTTGCAAAGTGACACACTCTATAAGTCAGTCTGTAATTGGACTTTGTGGACTTTACACATTGCACACCTCCGCTTGCAAGCTGCTTTATGTATTTTCTTTTACTATTTATGAGCTAAATTCCTGAAGTTCCATATATTATGTTTTACCAAGTAATATGCACGTTGAACATTATATTCTGATTAAATATATATATATAGAGCAACCTGACAATGTCTGAATCCTGAACTCTAGTCTCATGACACACCACCTGATAAGAGTCACATTAAATATTATATTCTGCTAAATAAAGAGCTCTTAGATCGATATAGTGCAACCTGACGATGACCCTGAAATCTGAACTCCACACTTATTTCAGAATTTATGTACAAAACTAAAACTTTTTTGGTTATATACATATACACACACAGAGGCAGGTAAAATATCCTGGTGCTAGTTCATTCGCTCCAGTTGCTCTACAGTGTCTCTCAGATCCTCCACGACAATGTCCACATCTTCATGGGAGGTACTTCTACCCACACTGATCCTCAAAGCGTTGGTAGCCACATGATATGGAATCCACAGCTCAGAAGAATATGGGAAGGTCTAAGGACATGAGAGCACACTATAAAATCGCAGCATAAAAACATGAAGGAAATTTCTACGTTCTGATGCATAAAAAGCACAGTAGAGCGCACAAGCATATTTAATCGATTTACAGGATGGATGTGTTCCGCTACATTTGTTTTTAGTGATCCAATCATTCAGACACTTGAAAATGTTCAGTATTTGATACAACACTAATGAAAATTAGTTGACTATCATTGTAAATACAGTTGACTTACTGATCTTCTCTGTCTGAGTGGCAGGCAGCACCCACACTGGCCAACAACCTCCTACAGGTGGACAGCACTCTACTTCCCTACAGCAGGGGGAACTTTCATCAATTATTCACCAAAGCTCTTGTGTTTTACAAATCTGCAAGGTCAAGACCTGACCCATTTCTGACCAACATGTGTAAAAAACAAACGGACGCTGTTACAGGAAATTTCATTTAACCAAGCTTAAGTATATCCTTACTGTGAAGAATCTTCAATGTACATGTGTGCACTGTATGCGTAATCTGTAAAACACATCTGGATGTACAAAGATATTCCGTTCATGTACTGTGAAACACAAATTACAAGGTTTGAAAATGGCCTTTCACTCACCCTGAAGTCCCTTCCCAAAATGGATATGTTACACGTGTTGGGCAAAATGTCTGAACCAGGAAAATGGCTGTTAAAATGAATCTTATCTCCTCCAAGACAGCCTAAAAATATAAATGCAATAAAAAAAAATACAATGAAATATATATATATATATATATATTATATAGGCTATATTAATAACAAATGAAATATTTTAAAAAGGCAGAAACAGGACTTACAAGCAGCTTCTGCTCTAGATAGAATCGTAGATGTCCAGGAAATGGGCTTCATACTCCACTAGATTTAAGTTGACCAATTCTGCAGCCTTTTCAAAGAAATAAAAATGAATAAACCAAGTTATGTAAAACAAATCTAGAAATAAAAATAATTTCATTCGTTGACATTTTATGAAAAAATAAATATTGACGCTTTCGATGCATAGTGGGTTTTACCTTTCCCAGACCGGCTATCATTGCTGTGTTCTCAGTTCTGAGAAATGAAGAGATAACAGTAGTATTGATTTTCAGAGTCCGTGACATTGCTTTAATTCTGTTCAATAATTCATCACCCATGCATGAAACCCCACCACACAATAAACCATGTCGTGCCCTGGCCTGAAGTTGCGCTCTTGTCCTCCTCCAAAAACAGAGGGTAAACCGGAGTCGTGGGTCCAGGATCATTCACAAACAAAGCGCCAATTCGAGGCCATAAAACTGAAGCGTGATCATCAGCAGGATTGCCATCTGTAATATTCTTAGAGAGATATGATATATCTTGTTACTTACCTTTGTGCCCTACAATGGTAATATAGTCTACTCCCAGCTCCATGGCCATCCACTCTTATCTTTCCGATGGCCTGTACAGCATCCGTGTGAAGGAGGATTCTGGGAGCTGATGCTGCCCTCTGTTTGTTCACTTCCCTCACCCTCTGACAAATATCTTTAATTGGCTGTTGGAAAAGAAAATCCCAGTGTTACCTTCACTGTTTATGCTAAATCATGTGAACTATTGTAAAAAACTATTGTATTTTTATTGGCAGGGCAAAAATTAACACTGCATACTGTGCCCATATAACATACACCGATCTTCACAATCATTATGCTTATAAAAATGTTGTATAAAAGCAAAATCAGGCTCACAATTAAGTCCTAATGACCAAAACGTGTGATTTTTTTAACTATGAAACAGTCTGAGACATTGAGACTGTAGTCAAGGCGACATTCTTACCATAATAATGCCTGTTTCATTATTGGCCAGCATGACCCGACACCAGGCAGGTGGTGGGGCGAATCGCTGCAATGACATCCTCGACCTCCACCCGTGCCGTCACCTTGGACACTGGCACAAATGTGACATCTATGTGAGAAATCAGATCCAATCAATTGCACCAAGATTAATTTTTTAAGAAATATAGCAATAGACAAGCTTTGGGATGCAACAGCCCTGGTTACTGTAGTGACTGTACAGCATTTTTCTTCTTCCTCAAACTGAATCTTTGGAGTTTTAGACAGAAAACATAGGCCTACTGACCTGCTTTACCCTCTTTTAACAAATGTTTGGCTGCGAGTTGGATGGAGTCATGCTCGACATTGGAGATGATAATATGAGGCGTAGAGCCTCTTCCATTTAGCTGCTCACTGTTCACGTCTCCTCTGCAGAAGCCTTGCTCAGCCTGGAAGTGCTCCACGGCTGTGTGAAACACCAGATTATTGGCCTAGAAGTCGCAGGAAAAAAGAGAGAGTATAAATAAAGATAAAGTTGAAGTAAAGTACCTTTCTACACGACTTTCACCAGGGATTCAATGCATCTCTCCAACACAAGCAGCACGCACTCATTTGGACCGACCGCCACATGTTCGAACACACATTCGCCGTCTGGCTGCGCGCGCCTAGCAACTATTCAAAACAATGTAAAGATGTGGCGCTTGTCGTCCAGTGTGTGACCGGCTTTAAAGACAGTGTTACAATGTTACAGTGTACACCAGCTTTAATGTTTGCGTGGAACACGTATATTCGCTCTCTAATAGTAGATATTAAAAAATCTGAAATGCCTTCAGGTGAATACAGGACATAAAGTGCTACGCATAATATGTTTCTTGACTCTCACTTATTTTTATGTAAACATTTTTGCATTTGCTATGGTTTTGATCAGATAACATGTAAATATAACTAATAAAAAAATAGTTCACCCAAAATTATATATATTTTTTTGTCATGTCACTACCTGTAATATGTGATCAAGACCTAATGTCTTGTTTAGGCAATGACAATGAGACCAAAGTGTCTTCTGGTCACATTGCTCATTGTCAAAGAAGATAATCTGATGAATTTCCATGTGATCTAGGACACTTGAAACCCTCACCTCAGTTCCTCCTGAAGTAAAAATAATGTCTGCTGTTTTCCACCAACCATCCCAGGCAGCAGTGTCTCTGGGTGATAGTAAAATAATGTCTCTAGCTTTTAGACCTAAGACCAGTAGAAAATGTGTTCAGTTGATTGTTCAAGCAAAATTAACAATCATTTTACTCACCCTCACACATTTAATTCTGTGAAACTCAAGATTACGCTGTATTTGTATTTTAAAAATCTTTTTTTGGATGTCACCCTTCGTCATAATATTTTCTCAACAAAACAAAAAGAAATGCCAGTAGGTTTAGAAAGACATGAGGATGAACAAATGATTAGTACATTACATGATGAGAGACATGTGCCAAACATCTATGCTAGAGAGCCTCATACCTGGTAGGTGTAATTACTGCTGGGATTTCCCCACGCGTCAGTTAAAGCATCAGTAATAACGCTGACCACCTCTGGATTTACACTCAAGTGGTGGCGTTGTAATCCATATATATTCTGCAGTAGACAAATTCTGGAGCATGTGGCAGATACAAATACAAATGGCTTCCATGTTCAGACTCATATATGACATATTCATTACCTCTCTGGCCCATCAGATACATGATGATGATGATGATGATGATGATGATGCAGGTCAGACCCACAATGATGTGTTTCGGTTCCCCATAGATTATGACCCAGGATGACAGGGAGTCTTTTCAGCCATTATCTAGATCACTCTGTGGAACACATGCGGGAGCAATAAAACCAGCATTAAATTTATGTCATTTAATGTTGTCAATAACTATAAAGCACGAGCCATGTTATGAGGCTTGCCAGCCTGGAATACACAAACCAGTCATAAGTAGCATGGGTTTATATCAAAAAATTATTTCATGATATTAAGTTAAGATCATGTTCCATGAAGATATTTATAACATTTCCTACTGTAAATTTATAAATTCTTACATTTTGATTAGCAATATACACAAAGCATTGCTAAGAACTTAATTTGGATAACTTTCTATTTTTGCACCCTCACATTCTGGATTTTCAGCTAGACATATCCTATCATAACAATACAGTTGGTTCATTGGGAAGTTTATTAATTCATCTTCATGATGCATAAGTCACTTTTTTTTTTTTTTTTTTTTTTTAACTGACCCTTATAACTGGTTTTGTCGTTCAGGATCACATATGTTACAGGTATATAATTTTCTAGGTTTAAACAAGCCATAATTGTTAATACAACATTTCCTGTAGGTTAAATGAAGTTTAATACAACATATAATTTGGCGATAAATTCCTGCAAGCCACGTACTTCCTCGGATTCATACTGCTGGTAGAGTCTGCTGATCACTTCTACGACCAAAACAACTAAAACACTAAACCTGTCTTTATAGTCATTCTGCAAGAACCATCGCTGAGATAACACTTTGATGAACCTGATGAAACTCGATGTAACTATACTATTAGACCACTAACCTCTTCTGCTCTTTGGCGTATATCTTGTCAATAATTCACAGTTCAAACTGATGATGCGGCAGACAGCACCGGCACGCTTTTACTACTTGAACCAGAAGTGTATATGACTCGGAAACCCTCTCCTCCTCTTAGACGGTCGGACAGCCAGGAGTTTAGTTCGTGATTATTAATCCAGATGGTGCTGACGTTTCTTAGTAAACGTCTAAAGAGCATCAACCTTCGGGTTTGATCGTTTCCCTGATCTGGGCTTTCATCGCCTGACTTCATCGAAGTTTGTTTTTAGGAGAGATAATATGGCAAGCTGATTTAACATTTAGGTATATTTTAAAAAGGCACTGGGTAATCTATAAAGCTAGCTATCACCCAATAGAAAAAAAGATACTTACTAAAAAAATAATTAAAAGTTGCATGTTAGTTAATTATTTAGTGCCACCAAAATAAGCCAATGAGTGTGCCGTGTGCTCCAAAACAATGACAAAAATAAATTTTTACAAGATGAAAACCTTTAAAACATGCAGTCTCTAACTTCTTATCAAACTTTCTGTCCAATCCAGTGCTCTCTAGAACTGAAGCCCCTTCACTATAAATAGATGTTAAAACTGCAGCTCAAATCGATCACTTGTTTACAGGAGTTGTATTTTCTGTATGGTGAATGACATGTAGTGCACTACACAGGCATAGGGAACGATTCAGACCGTTTAAATAGTTGGAGTGAAGTCTGGTTTCATGCTAACGTGCTAATACTCTATAAAATGGCACCAGGGTGGACGGAGAGAGGAGACAAACTGTTATATAAAGTTGTATAAAATACTTGTATTTAATAAAGTGTTATATAAAAATTACAGTTGAACTACTGTTATCACATCCATTAAATGTCCTTGTGTTTCTGCACTTGATCGTAGTAGGACCCTTGCTGTCGCTTCATCAGAAATAACTTGTCTTCTGAGATGAACAAATACTGCCACAGATTTGAGAAACACATGAGGTTGAGTAATTAATTACATTATTTTTGGGTGAACTATAAATCTCAGAATGTCTACCATTCTGCATTTAATCCTCTATTTTTATGGAAGCTTGTATTGCAATAAAAGCTTGTAAGTAATACAAAATAATTCCAACTTAATTTTTTTCACTGATACAATTTATTTTAAAAAGTAAACTCAAAATTATGAGACGTAAACATAAAATTGAAATGAAAAAAGACAGAATTGAGATGTTTGCCTGCAATTCTGCAATTTAGCTCAAATAAATATGACTTGCAAACACAGGAATTACTAAAAATAAAGTCAGAATTCTGAAATAAAGAGGACACCAAAATTTACAGTTTTGATTGTTTTATTACATGGGTGGGAAGAGATCTCCATACATTTTTTATATAAAATAAGGGATACATTCAAGATTTTCTACTTTTTATGCTTAAAATAATGTCTTGAATCACACACAAAAGATAAAGTCATTCATTGTGTTGCATAAGTTCCACATTTATTTCATATCTGACAATGTGTTAAGTGTACACAAACATTTGACTCATAATTCCAACACTCAGAGAGACATTAAACTACTGCCCATTGAAGATGGTACAAACCAGTTACAACTGCATATTACACCATTCACAGCAATCATGTTTATATATACAAGGCAAAGTAAAACAAAGAAAACAACAGAAAAAAATATGAGTGGAGTGCATAAGAGGAGAATGGAAGCACACAAATATTTAGTGTTGATTATGAGAACTGATTCATTCTTTCATTTTGGGAGATGGTAAAATGAATGCAATGTTTTGAGCCTTGAAACATGTTTCATGTAAATTTGCTTTGTAGAAATGGTACAGGACAGGCTATAATATGAAGAATATCATTCAGCTCTCTGCATTACTTTCTACAAGGTGCACAGACAAAAAAAAAGTCAATACGATACACATTTGCTTGCATACTCAAAAATGAAAGTAATTCTTTTAACTCTGTTAATTTTGTTCTCGCTTATTTTATAAATGCACCTATTATTACTATTAACACTCTTTTTTCTAAAAGTTGTGGTATTGCTTAGTGGGTATTACTCTGAACTGGTCATGAAAGTGAGATATACACACAGTAATCACAAGAAGTGCAGTAACCGAGAACCTTCAGGTATTGAGAATCCTTTGCGTTCTGCTTTTACAAACAAGCAGAACTCCACTTAATCATAGAACAGAAACCCACATTTTGGAAACAGAAATGTAGATTTTTGATGTTTATTCATATACAGATCGGGCTTTCAACATCGGTTGTTCAGTGCCAGATTCTTGCTATAATCAGCATGTGCTAAAGGTTGGCTGGCCTCAGTCATGCAGATATGTCTGAATCATGCCCTGGAGGAACTCTCAGGTTTGCAAATAGTTGATCTGCAATTTAAAAATTTGCAGGTATGGAAGAAAAAGGTCATCTCCAGGTAACCTGCAGGATCATCCCAAACCACATTACTATAAGCCTTCTGGACTAATGATAGTGGATATATGGGCTCTGCTGCTGTGACTAAGTCGGAGGTCTGATCCACAGAACATCTTTGCACTACAAAGGGTCTAAATCACAGCTGTTGGCATTATATAACTCAAAAATGCAGTTTCATATTCCAAAACTAAAGTCATCGGCTGAAGTTAAACAGTCATTCGTAATCCCCAAATACAGACGGCCGCCTTCGTTTGATGGGGTTTGTACAGCTCAAGCTCATTGACATTAAGCAGAAATAATCATACCTGAGATGACTTCTAATCTAGAAAATGGAATTTAAAATGTATTATGTTGTGCTGTGTTAGCCTCTGTCAGGATATTTTATGGAAATTGGCAATCATAAAAAAAGGATTGAAGAATAACACCAGCAGGGTTTATATCTAGAGTCCAAGGACGCATTGGAATGAATAGGATTTGTCTGGTTCATTTTTATGAAATTCTTAAGTAAAAAAAAAAATACCATTTAGATATGCTTATAAACCTAGTTAAATTCTAGGACAAGTGTAAATATACAAACAAAATATGCAAACTAAAAGCACATTTAAATTGCTTTTGCCTCAGCACAGGAACGGGATTATACCATACCTAATAGGAAAGAGTGTGACAGTGGCGAGTGGGCCTTTGGGCGGGACATTCACCCTGCTAAAAGAAGCGACAGTGGATTAAGATCATGGAAAATGATCAAATTACATAGAGGATGCAAAGAGGTACAAAATCATATGTCATCACTCTCAGGATGCGGTAGAAAATCTCCATCAGTACTATGGCATCTGATTTGGTTTCCAATAAACTTCACTTTCCAAGACTCACCCACCGTACAAACACTCATTTGGGAGTTTGGGCAAGGATAGATGATTTTTCTTAATCTGATAAATCTTCGCAAAAAGCATTTTCTGCTTTTCTCAACCAAAACTAAGGTTTAACGCATCTAAAAGTAAAATTCAAGTAATTCATACGGAATAGCAGCTATCCCAGCTATTCACTTAAGCTGTTTCCACGCGCTTCACTCTCTTTGGTCCTGGGGAAATGGAGAGCAGTGTGGCTGTAAAAGGGAGGTTAGTCA
>NC_056704.1:12722755-12731162 GCF_018831695.1 Puntigrus tetrazona | reverse complement strand
AATTGTATGTCTGTTGAATTGTCTTTGAATCTGTATGTATTTTCTATCTGAAAAGAAAAATAAAAATTATAAAAAAAAAGTAAATCTGGGTTTAAAATGAGATGGGATGAGTGAATTAAAGTTTAATTTTTTTTGGTGAACTATTCCCTTCAGTTTAGACAAAAAAAATAAAATGAGAAATTGAACATTCCAGCCTGATATGTTTATTTCAACCAATGTGACCAAAACATTCACTCTTGAAGTGACAAATGAATGATGCACAGAACACATTTCAAGTTATTTAAGCTCCCTCAAATTAAAAGCCAATTTCAGCAAATGAAGCTTTTCACTTTAAGCAGAGGGCAATTAAAATAAAAATAAAATCTGAATCCTGAATGCATTTACAATTTGGCTTCGACTCAGAGGGGTTCAAATCATTGCAGTAACTGTAGTCTTAGCAACCATTTGTATCTTTCAAAACGTTAAATCAAACAACAAATATGGCCAGAAAATGCTCTAAAATTAATGAAAACATCTTAAACCAAAATGACAGCATTGTAGGAGTGGGGTTTTACACAAAGTGCTTATTTTAAGGTTGAGTAACACTGCATCTTGCATTTTAATACCATAATACTGGAACATATACTTTAATTCCAATGCAGTATTACTCAAAACAGGGAGTCTCTAAAATCGTAAAAGAAAAACACCCTTACCAGGGCAATAGCATTAAGCCAATGTCTTCAATCTTTCTTTCGCTTTGTCAGCTAAAACTGAACTTAAGGCATTTTTATACCCCACTAAAATAAATAGGATTGTATTTTGAGGGGGGACTTGTAAATGCAACACTGGGTTTCCAGCGGACATTTGTACCATTGCAATTCAAGATTTCTTCCAATCATTAAAATGATCTTGGTGTAACAACATAATGTTCAACCAGGAAAAATAAAATAAGATTAGAAACCACTGCATTTTCTGTTGCTTCTCAGATGCCGTTGTTTTTGTCGGGGCTGTTAGGCCAGGGCTCCGAGTTCCAGCGATTGAGTGAGGGAGACCACCCCATGCTCCAGGGGTTGTAGGTGCGGCCTATGTCATTGGGGGCAGGTGTGGGCGGTGCAGTGTGGCTGACCAGGTCCGGGAGAGCGGAGGAGGTAGGAGGACTGAAGGAGTGCAGGGTGGAGTCAGTGCCAGTGGACCAGATGGACCTGCTGAAGGACCAAGGACTGCGCGCACTCCCCAAAATGGACTGAAGACAGGCAGAAATAGAAAGGTGATCATCTCATAACCGGCAGAGCTACTTTTACACGCAGTCAGAGGTAATACTGAACGTGTTAAAAGGAACACTCCGCTATTTTTGAAAACTCCCCTACAGTTCAACAGTTGACTTTTACCGTCTTTGAATGTATTCAGCCGCTGTATTCAGAGTCTGGCGATAGCACTTTTAGCTTTAGCTTAGCGTAGATCACTGAATCAGATGAGTCCGGAAGCATCACGCTCAAAAATGACCATAGAGTTTAGATCATTTTTCTCTACTTAAAACTTGACTCTTTTGTAGTTACATTATATAGTAAGACCAACAGAAAATGCTAATAAACTATGATGGAAACATTTACAGAATAAATTCCTCCATGCACACTGAAAAAGTCATGTGAACTTGAGCTATGAGATGGGATAACTTGAACAATATCGCTCACACAGTAACTATATGTTATGGTCATTCTGAAATGGATGAGCAATTCTGTTGTCTAAGTGTTTCTGTATAGTAAATTTCTATGTTAACAAACAGCAGCATTCAACTTCAAAAGCACTGGCTGTATTTGTTGTGCTTCGTCTGCTTGCTCTGGGGTGCAGGTAGGCAANCATTTACAGAATAAATTCCTCCATGCACACTGAAAAAGTCATGTGAACTTGAGCTATGAGATGGGATAACTTGAACAATATCGCTCACACAGTAACTATATGTTGTTATTTTCATTCTGAAATGGATGAGCAATTCTGTTGTCTAAGTGTTTCTGTATAGTAAATTTCTATGTTAACAAACAGCAGCATTCACCTTCAAAAGCACTGGCTGTATTTGTTGTGCTTCGTCTGCTTGCTCTGGGGTGCAGGTAGGCAAATTTGCCTATATCATATATGAAAATGTCCTTCCTTCTTATTGATATTTAGTGCCACACATAGTGACTCGTTGGAAATGGTGCTTTATTCTCATTTGTTTTACATAATATTCCAATTTTATTATGTTTAATTTGAACCTTTTGATGGAAACAGCTATTAATCTATGCNTGGAAATGGTGCTTTATTCTCATTTGTTTTACGTAATATTCCAATTTTATTATGTTTAATTTGAACCTTTTGATGGAAACAGCTATTAATCTATGCTAAGCTACGGAAAAAAGCTTTATGACCAGACGCTAAATGGTAAAACTCAACTGTTAGGGGAGTTGGAAAAATATTACTTTAACAGAAAATTAGTAACAAAATAGTAATATTTTAAAGTAATATTTTTTGCAGTTTGCAAGCCAAACAGAAAGAGCAATACTGATGTGATGAATTTCCGTAAGTGTTTGTAGAGAAAGTAAAAAAAAGGAGCATTTATTTAGAATAGAAATAATTGTCTTTGCTGACACTTTTGATCAATTTGATGCATCCATGCTGAATAAGTACAGTAAAAAAAAAAACCTTGCTGATCCAAATACGTACAGTAGTGTTTAATGGTTCAAGATCTCAAAATAATACTAAAATAACCTTAATAGCAAAAAAGTGATACATAAATCACTGTTATTTTTGTGATACTCTATGATCTTAGTGTTTATGTTCTCTTTGGTTGCAGGTGTCCATCTGAGTGAGACATGAGAATGTGACAAGGAAACGATATCTTACAGTTGTTGGAGTTGCTGGAGATCCAGTGCTGGTAGCCCAGGAATTATTAGGCTCATTCTCCCAAATGGACGGGGACACTGGAGTGTAGTCTGGCCAACTCTGCTGGGGCTCAGAACTCTTGGGAACAGTCATGCCTCTGAAAACTAATACAGAGAATAAACTAAATATTGGATACACCGAATGCAATATTGATTTATTTTAAAATGTTGCATTTTACTTCACATTTTGCATACCTCCAGAAAGATTAAGTGGGTTGTTGGGTCCGAAAGCAGAAAAAGCGTTAACCGGTCCAAAACTGGGGCTGCTGGTGGTGTCTATCGGGCTCCACAGTCCAGAGCTAAAAAGATGTACAATTATAAATATACTTGCAAAACAGATGAGAAAGAAGGTTAAGTGAAGTTTCATTATGAAGCCACTGCACCTGTCAGATCCATCGCTCTCCACTGATGTCATGTGAGATAGTGTCACCTTCCCCAGACTGTCAGCTTTACTAGCTGAGCCACTGCCACCTGTAAAAACAACAGCACACCACTCGTATAACATTTACGTGTAAATCTGTGACGAGGGGCACTTTAAAAATAAATATCAATTTTAAAATAATTATGATCAGTAGTCCTGTTCACGCTCCACAGTTGATCCATGTTCATCATCTTTATATTTAAGATGCAAACTCACCAGGGCTTTTGTCGTAGCCAGCAGCTACAGCTGCAAAAGTTGGATTTCCATTTTGACCAGGCAGAGAGGCAGACTTGGTGAGCTTATTCCCTGGAGCCTTCTTCAAATTGGCCTCACTATAACGAACATAGGTAACACTTTAGGTGTTAACATCAATTAAGAAATAGACAAAAAAATACCACTAATATAATACTGAATTTTAAAGAACTTTGTGATACAACTACTACTACTTTATGTGCGCTTTAAAGCACATGCCCCTTAAGGTTACCTGCTGGTTTGCGGCGCACTGCCATAGGTTCCACGAGGCACCAAGCTAGGGGAGGTCGGGGGTGGGGAACAGGTTCTGGACATGACTGAACTGGGGCCTTTCAGAAAGGAGTCTGCATGCATAGTCTGCATAGATATCTGCTGAAGACTGTCCGCTGCTAATAAAATGTATGATACAAATATTTAGAAACTAAGATAAGAGTACATAAAGTAACAAACTGACTCATAATGGAGTCTGGGTTATGCTTCCAGAGTCATTGCTTACGGTTGACAGTTTTGAGAGGAACATCCCATTCTGGTGGGGGGGACTCTTTCTCTCCTTCTGATCCGCTGCTATGACCCAGTTCCTGCATGGAGCCATTGACCGCAAACTTCCCAAGCGGAGATGGCCGATCATCGCTCATCTTCCCACTGACTACTCGGGCAGACGCAATAAAAGTGGTTTCAAAATGGTTTCTAGAGTTAATGGACGTTTAAAGGTTGGGTGGAGAAGCTGAAATCTGACACTTACTTTTGCTCAGAGCTCGTGGTTTGGGGACATTGTGAATTCCTGTATTGGCGAGGGTTTTGGTGAAGGTCTTGCGCTGCTTATCCTGTTTTTCCAGGGGAGTGACGTAAGGGAGTTCTAGAGAGCTGTACAGCAAAAAAAATTTAGATATTCAAGAGTGAAAGTAATAATAGAGATGGTGAAGATCATCTACACATGTCTGATGCTAAGTGATGATTAATCACTCTAGAATGGTTCACTGAAAATGGATCACATTTCTGGGTCAATACCTCGGCTCGCTCACATAAAACTTGAAGAATGAACAGGTGTGAACAGTGTGAACAGTGAACAGAACAGTTTTGAACAAAACCTGTCCAAAGTTCTTTTGGAGTCAAATTTGGCACAGCACAAGAAAGTGAATTTCACATCTCTTATTAACTGTTGAACTGTTGATATTAAAATGTATTCTTTACAGTAAAGATATGAATGCACTGGAAAGATGCTGTATAGTTAAAACTGTAGATGAATTGCGATATGGGCTTTTTTTGTACTGTATACTGTAAAGCAGTTTAAGCCATTTTTATTAAAGCACTATACAAGTAAACATATCCACATGCATATGACCAGATGCTTTACTAACTGCTATTTTCTCACTACTGTCATTATTGTGGTGTGTTTGTTGCAGCACTGAGAGGATTGCGTGCAGCACATTCAAATATTTAAAATATTAAACTAAGCACAGCTTTCAGCAGAATGGCACATGGGAATGCAGATATATCCCACCTCTTCAACGTCAGTATCAGGGCCTAGAGACACAGAAATCATACGCCACCTTCAGTGACAGAGCTTTGAACAAACCTGGATTTTTCCACTGGATTCTCCTTCTTTGTGGATGGTTGTTTCTTTGTTTTTGGTTTAGTTGGGGAGGGAGTAATTTCTTCTCTTTCTTTTCCAATGTCCACTGACACAGATTTTCCTTTCACCTTCACTGGCTCCTGGTAAAGAAGAAGAGTTTTAGTCAAAGAATGCATTTAGAATGTACACTTTAGAACAAGTTTGTTTTTCGCTGCTGTGCCTAAAGTTATTTCATATTTCATGTGTTTGTACCTCTTTTATATTGGCCTCCACGTCTGGGTTAGAGGTCTCTGTGGTAGTAGAAGAGCTGTCATCGTTGTCTGCGAGGGGCTCTTTTAAATCTTCTCCTTGAGTCTTTCCCTTTGTTTTCCTCTCTTTCTCCTCTTTCTTTTTGAGAGCTTTTGTTTTATTCTTCACTTTCCCTTTTGATTCAAGCACTGAAAAAGAGAAAAACAAGCAAATAAACTAATTATAATGTGCATTTCACAATTTACACTGACCTCTGGGACACCTGGCATGATAATTTAATCTATATTGTTATGCTTTTACATTGTTATATATTACCTTTGTTTTGTGAAGACTGTTGTGAATTGTGTTCTGAAGACGCATTAACGGCTGGGGACTCTGGCCTGTCGAGGTCTTTATCCATGGCTGCCAGGAGTCTGTTGAAATCTTGTTCCTCTGTACTGTTGGCCCTTGTTCTGTTGGACTGTGAAGGTCCTGAGCTCGGGAGGTCCTCCAGGAGGCCTGAGCCCTGCTGCTGCTGTTTGGAACTCCGGGCCTTTCGGTTAGTCAGCTGGCTGAGTCCTTGGCCACTATCTTTATTTAGCGGAAAGCTGGAGGAGGGTTGCATAGATCCAGAGCGGCCTGAACCAGATCTGGGCTTGCTGTCTGGCAGAACGCCGTTGCTGTTGGAACTGGAGTGCGGACCACCCTGCCGACCCCCAGCCCGGCCGCCACCGCTTGACCCGTACATTCCTCTTGTCGAGTTCTGGTTTGAGTCGGCAAAATCATTCAAGCTGCAACAGATCAAATGCATTTTGTAAAGCATCTTTAAAAAAAAATAAAATATTTAACCAAGAATTACTGTTTCTTTATAAATTCAGGGCATGACAAAAAATGATCACTTCACTTACTTAGCATCACTTTGAATTCGTACAATTTCCCTGAGATCAAATGGTTTTCCAGTCTCCACGGGAGAGTTGGATTCCACAGACAGCCGTCGCTTAAAAGGCTCCCATATTCCCTGGGCCTCGAGATAGGCAGTAGCGATGACAAGCAGAAACATGGAGCTAGACAAAAATCATACTGTTAATCATCACAGAAAGAAAGACATACTTTATTAATCTCATACATTTAAAACATAGCAATATTATACACTAAAAGTAGTTAGATTACTTATATAAATAAAATGTAAATTATGCATTTTTTATTTTTATTTTATAACATTTCTTTAAAGGGGTAATGAACTTTTAGACACGCACAGATTGCAATTTTCTTGGCTGATTGCGATACTGTTTTTTTCTCTAAGAACTATAATTAACAGCATATACAAAGAACTATGCAAAAAAAACTATGCTATAAATATTTACATAATAAAAGAAAATCTTAATCATTACAATTCCCCCAAGCTAGACCATATTACAGATGTTATCTCACTTAAACAACTCTCAAAATAAAGTAGTCTGGGACTGGAAAGAGGTAGAAATATTAATAAACTTATAACGGTTTATAACTGGTCCTTTGTTCCTCTAACCTTATTGAAGTTGTCGTCTTTCACATCAAATTCTTACATTGATTAAATTAAGTTAGAATAAGTCAGTTTATGACCCCTTTAACAAGACTTTTTTTAGTTTAGGTTTTTTTACAGAAAACTGTAAACTACAAAAAGTAATTTGGACAGTCAATTCTTAACATCAGTTTCAAAAAACACATCATTGTGTGCCATGTCAAAGGCATTTTAAGTTGTGTAATGTTTATAAGACAGGGTTTAGACTTTCTTAGCCATCAGATGTGTTCATAAATAAGAAATCAGACCTCATAATGAGGGAGACAATGATGTAGAGCTCAAGCTCCCAGTTGGGTCGGGGAAGGGTCTCAGCACACACTGCCAGCATGTGATATGGCAATGACGCATTCAGCACAAACGCAAACACTGAACCCCCCGCAGTCACCAACTTCAGCTCCCGGATCACTCTGGATGATGTGAAATCTGGTGTAAACCTGCATGAAAATGTTGATTTGGTGCTCAATAATTGCTAATAATTAAAGTTGAAAACAGCTTAATATTTTTTCAAAATAACAGCACTTAGTGATCCCTTCAATCAACTTGAGGTATTATCACTGAATTATAGTATAAATATTATCCAAATGGTGCATGATTGAACATTCATAATAATCAAAATATTCCAAATAATCAATTACATGTTAAAATGTATTCAAATAAAAAAAACTGTATTAAGAAATCGTACTATTGTTGGCTTTATTAACTTTTTATTCTTTATTAATTTCAAATTAATGCATAACATAATTATTAAAATAATAATAGCTATTTCAAAGATTTGGCCAACAGAAATCAGAAAACCTCACAGTGCTTCACTGGTACTTTTATGAAAAGAGGAGAAAAAAAAAAAAATAGTAGCCATGAAATCACTTACAGTATGACGAGGTCTTTTGAAGTGTTTGGTTTGAGTGCAAATTCTTCACAGTTGAGAACTTTGAAGCCATAACCCTCACAAGCATTGCCACTGATCTCCATAGATCGAATGTGTATTGGAAGAAGCCCTGTGTTCTCCAACCTGAAAGTCCTTCGAAGAGTGAAGTTTGGTTCCTTGGCTTTAGCTAAAAAAATGAGTAAGCATTTGTAGTAAGCAAACAGAAGGGAACTGAATCTCAAACTAGTTTAAAACAATAAAAGCATCTTAAATTTGATTTCTTTTTGACACTTACCTTCTGAACAGTCTTTGAGAAATGCCTCGGTGAGCTTAAACCTCAGAGAGCTGCCGAGACCTGGGGTTTTACCAGCCAGTCTCAGACTCTCTGTGGTGCCTTGACCATGAACCATGATCAAGTCTACCACCGTCAAGTTGTTCCTGCACAAACATAACAAGGGTAAACGTGCAACAGTACCCTCACACCATTCTATTTTCAACGTTCATTTTGGCAAACGTATCTCACCTGACGACTAGCAGAGAAGAGACACTATGATTGGTGATGGGTCTAAACCTCACGTTGAAGGACTTTACCTCCCCAGGCATAAGAAGCACG
>NC_056704.1:12717263-12722747 GCF_018831695.1 Puntigrus tetrazona | reverse complement strand
GCGTTCATTTTGGCAAACGTATCTCACCTGACGACTAGCAGAGAAGAGACACTGTGATTGGTGATGGGTCTAAACCTCACGTTGAAGGACTTTACCTCCCCAGGCATAAGAAGCACGTTGTATACATAGGGCCGACTTAAACCTTCAACGAATCCTGTGGAACTCTTCATGACTGAAGACTGACAGATATACAGAAATTATTAGCAGCGCAACCACTGTACGGCAATTTTTAATTTTGTTGGATATCACGAAAAGAAATTTTGGAAAGTAGAAGAACGAAGTTACATGGATTCGACTAAACAACAAAATGTCACTACACTGTTACAAAACATGGTACCGTATTTTAAGTCCTTGCTACTCACGTGATTTTTATAAACCTGGAATTCTAGTGTATTCGTGTCAATGTTGATGTTAGACAACTTTCCTAAAGGAAACCTTTAAGAACAACAGCAAAAAGACATCAGATGAAATCGGTATTAGTGCTACACAATAATGCAAAAAAACCTGAGACTTTCTGTGATACACATTGTTGTGTGAAAAAAAACAGGATTTTCTCAAGATAGCTACATTTGTCTCAAATAAATTATCTAGCTATATTTTGTATTTATAATAATCACACTTGCTATTTCTCACAGACAATATAAATAGGTCTTCATACATGAAAACACATCACATCATTTACAGGGATCTATAACATCTAGAACATGTTTATTGCATAGGAAGTGTCTTACTTGTCAGCAAGTCTGCCTGTGAACACTGAGGGATTCGGGTAAAGCGCCACAGGAAGAACCTGAACGTAGACTGGGACGTCAGCCGAGTTTTCTAGAATAACTTCCTCTTCCTACAAAGATGCACGTTCAGGTCAATATATCTGACTTTAGACAAATGCTAAAATGTGTTAAAGTGAGCCTGTATACACTCACCGATGAGCTGTTGGTGTTTGTGAGAGGAAAATGAATCTGTTGTGATGAGTTGACCAGCAAGGGCCATGTGAGCTGCGCTAAGATCTTGGCCTGCACATTCTTCTGCAGATCTGTGTTCACTTCAAAGAAAGCTTCAACCCTAATCAAACAAGAGAATCACATCAAAGACACAATACATTCACTGTATGGTAATCTAAAATAGCTTTAAAGCAAGATGTATTGGACTTACTCGAGGCCTGATTGCTCTTTGAGCTCTCGCCATCTTTTAAGGAGCCGCTGATGTAGATCTACATCAGCATCCCATATGTCCTCCTGCATAACTAAACCATGGGGCCTGGATTCAGCTGCAGGGAAGACGCGCACAAAAGGAGTATTTAATAAAAAACACTTGCATAAAAACCAAGCAAATTAAGAGAAAAAGACTTTGAGATACAGAAAGCATACATTTTAATACAAACGGTAATCCCACATAACAGTGATCACCACACTGCAAGCTGGCATCAAAATAAATGTTTGCTATCTGGAAAAGGAAGAAAAAAAAACAAACAAGTTAATAAATCGATTGTTTTAAATTTTCTAAATTAATTATTTTACATTGTAATACTGTTATAGCATCAAATAAACTAAGCAAACTGTGGGCAGATGCATTTAAGGGAGGGCAGATTTAGTATAGCATTATAGTGTTGTAATTGGGCCTGGCACCTTGGACTTTCGTCTGGGTTCCAACTCCACTTTGTTATTGCGAAGTCGCTTGAAGTAAAACCGGACGTCTTCTGTGAGAGAGCGAATTTGCTGAAGCCTTACTTTCTGTGAGAATGAACTCTGTATGCTGAATCCTTGGTGAACAATTTTTCCCTACATAAAAAGAAAGAAAAAAAGTTAAAAAAAAAAAAAAAAAANATGAATGGTCTGTTGTCGTTTAAAAATAACAGTGGTTTGCAAAACAGGTCATGTTAGCACATGGTACTGGACACAGGGAGTGGTGTTCAAACAGAGCCTGGGGGTAAAAGCAGGGATGAATCACACACGCTCACATTACATGTCTCTTCATCCCTTTGAAATCTCATCGAGCAGGTCATTTTCAATGATTATTTAATAAAAATAAATCAATCAAGAAAGAGAGAGAAAAGTAAGTACTTTTGAAAAGGACAATGAGAACTAAAAAAGAAAAAAAGAAAATAAAAAAGAGAGACTGATTTTAGCTGATTTTACTTACTGGGAATGAAGGAGGAAGAATGATTTGTTTAGGTGAACAGCTTAATGTTCCTACTGCTATGAGAGCCTTTACAGGGATGGTCAGAATCTGAAAACAGACAGATAAACAGTTAAAAATATGAGACTTTCATACTTGTGTAAATGGGTCTGTGTGACAACTGATTTAAAAACGAAAACATTGATTATTTTACAAAAAAATAAATAAATAAATAAAAAACCATACACATTTATCCATTTATCAATGGTGTTGTAGATTTCCAATATTCCAGGTTCACAGATTCCTCTTTTCGACCACCACCACCACCACAAGAGGAAAAAGTGTTTTCTGGATGAAACACATACCTCATAGTCTGTTGTAATATGTACGGCTCCATCATAAATTCCCTCTAGAGCTTTTGCTACCAAGGTGACTTTAAATGCTGCATAGTAGCCTGAGGCTAAAATGACCTGCGAGGAAACAGACATGCAGTATGGAGTTATAAAAGCCTGTATGTTCTGTAGTTGCTTATCCTAAACAAATGCACATACAAACACCAGTGCAAGTTTATTGTTAAGTACACAAAAGACTAACTGGTCTGACTGAAACAATTCTATGTCAACTGGCCCACTCGGTTTACACTGCCTTACTATGGGTCTTTCAAAACTTAAAAATGTCTAAAATAATGTCTTTGCTTGCAATTACCCAAAACCACAAATCTTGCAATACTTCTGCAATTTTACCACAAGTACAGACATACAAAGATTCCACCGGAAGTCCAATGACTGCCTGCAGATATTACATTATATTTCGTACAATTTAAGAGAGCCATGTATGGGGTCATGTTTTCAATCTATAAAATCTGCAACAATTTTACATAAATAAAGGTTATAAAATGCAATGTGTAGTATAGATTTGTTTTTGGTTTTTTTTATTATCATTCTTAGTTAATGCATAAAGACAAGTTAATCACTGTGTAATGCTGTCCAAATGGCCCTGATATGCTAGATGTTTAGGTAGTAAGGAATAAAGGTAAAGATGCTCTTACGGTTTTGTATTGGGCGGCTGTTGTGTTCTGCAGCTCTTGTGTTCTGCTCAGTGCCGTACTTCTGTTCCCTCTTTCTGTATTAAGCAACTCCATTGACAGACTGTCTCCTGTCACCAACCACGATTTTATCTCCAACTGTTAGGACAGAGAAGACTCTATAAAATGTATATAATCTATATAATTCTCTTTCAATTGTTTATAGAGGGGAAAAAAACAAGCTAACGTCATTGTTCAGTAATGTTTCAAAAGCTTTAACAGAATTGTTATTATTTTCCAAATGACAAAATGTCACACTGTACTGAACATGATGACCTTGTACCTCAATTGGATTGCTGTTAACCACCACAAATACTAAACTGCTGGCATCTGTAGCACTAAGAACACCAAAGTCTAGGATGTGCTCTCGAAGACAGGGAGGAAGCACAACAGGCTGTTGAGTAAGAAAGCAAAGTCATGGTCACTAAATTATACAAATAAGAAATTCGTAATTGGGTTACATTAGTGACACACGTCTCATGTAGGCTGATTCTAGCATACCTCTAAGAAGCCTGTGTAGGCTCTTACTGGCAGGTGGAATTTAGAGGCATTAGTGATGAGGAGAATGTTGCTGTCGATGTGGATGGAGGGCCGCACTGGTCGAAATAGAAGGGAGAAAATATAGCGGGACTCATGGGGTGGGATAAGAACTGGTGTGCTGAAATTACGCACCTGTTAAAAAGCGAACAATATTTTAATTCAACAGTATAAAGAGGTTTTCTGCTGACAGAAAAGTAATTACCCGCATCAAGAGGCTAGAAAGAAAATAAAGAACTGCTTACATTGAACATAGTCTTTGCTTCTTCTGGAAGTGACACGTTGTGGATGCGTATGGCAAAGTTGAAAGTATTGGTGAGGTAGATGGGCCTGTCCACTGGATCTACGGGACTGTCTCGTATGTGAAACAGAGTGGCTGTGTGGTCGAAGCCCAGATACCTGGAAACAGTGAGCATAAATGCATTTTGTGCTGCTTACAAAACTGTATTTCGGTAACCTGGTGAAACTGGAAATCTTACCCTTCTAAAACCTCAGCTTGATAAGGGATTTCAAGTTTTGAGTAGCTTTTCTCTTTCGCCTTCACTGTTATTTTTCCAGAAAACTGGTCTGATCTTCTAGCTTTTGAAGCTGGAACATACAACAACAACAACAACATTTCTGTAGTTATATCTGTAAATAAACATTTCATTCCATGTAAAACAATAACTACTGGTGTCTTAAAATAAATCAAGAATCAAAGAGCTTTGACATCAAAGCAAGAATCGATTGCGTTGATGTCATCAGACCAAGTTATTACTAGGCCTACATTGAATATTGGCTTTGCACTAATCAACATGCACATGGTCATTACAAAAACTTTATGAACTTTTGACTTATTGATAAAAACCCGATTTACTAATTGTCAAATCACAACAGAGAGGTGTGTGATGGAATAATCTATATAAGAGTTCAAAGGTGACAGTACTTACCATCAAAACTAATACTTGCAACTTTGGTATATCGGCTCTCTCCAGCTTTTAGCGTAATTTGTTTGAACTCAACTGTGACCGCTTCATTTGACGGAGTTGGCCTAACACTCTATACAACACAAAACACAAAAAGCATTACAAGTGTTATTTTATTGCATGGTTAAATAAAAAACCATTAAAGTTTGAAAAAAGTTCAACATTTTTTGGGGGAAATAAAGTAATTTCACAATATTAATATTTATACTGTATTTTTCACATTTTAGCAAACACAGCCTCCATAATCAGAAAAAAAACCTTTGAATGATAGTGTATAAAGCAGCCATGTAAATAAAACATAAATTACCATGATCGACACATCTTTTGATCCTGAATTTAACAGATGCAAATTCAGTTGTTTTGGTCGATCTGTAAAGTTGAAAAGACACAGAGATTTGTTTTGCAGAGGATTAGCATCATGCAAACAATTTTATTGTTCCTACAAAACTACCATCAGATGAAGTGGGTGGAAAAAAAACACACCTTGCGATCGAAGCGTACCAAAGTCCAGCATCTCTGTGGAGGAGTATATACCAGGTGCTGGGAAAAAAAGAGAACAAATTATGAGTCGGTGCTACAGAATATTGATCAAATGTTATCAAGAAAGGTTATTTTAACTGACCTGTGGTGACTTCAACCTCTACAGGGAGGATGATAAACTCATCCTCATTGGATGCATTTGTTTTAATTCTGATGAACGCCGTGTGATTGTCCGCGTCTCGAGAAGAGAAGCTGGCTCTCATCACACCCTTCGTCTCAAATGGAGCGATCTCCTATGGAACA
>NC_056704.1:12712192-12717163 GCF_018831695.1 Puntigrus tetrazona | reverse complement strand
TGCTAACCCATAATTTTTTGGTGCCACCCTGCTGTCCAGTAGGCAGCTCTAAATGTAGATCTCCTCCACTGGTGTACATCTCTACAACCTAAAACCATAAAAACGTGTGAAGATAATGCAGACATATTGTAAAGATAATGCAGGCTACCAAAGTGGTTAAAAAAAACATGACACAGGTTCACTATTCTGAAGGAGTTTTGTGTACCTGCAGTGGTTCACTGTGAGGGTTGAAGATGCTTATGAGTGGAGAGAAGCTGCTATTTACTGGCACTCTGGCCCCTACAAAGGGCCGGAGTCTGTAGGGATTGGGGATGCCCACACCGAACACCTAAATCAAACAAGCATTTAAAAGCCTTAATCACTGCATTAATCGTTGTACAACAAACTAGGAACAACATTTGTATGAAATGTACCTGGTATGTAAACACTCCATGATGCGATGTGTTAATAAATAAGGTATTTTCTACGTTCCCTACTACTCGAGCTAGAAACACCACATCAAATGAGGTGTTGCCTCCAGGTGGAATTATCTGTAAATAAATGATGTTAGATTTATGTAATATTACATACAGTACTCCATACATATCACTCACTTTGTCACAAGGGCATAAACAATGTAAATATAATGTAAACATTTAGTGTATAAAAATAGGCACATCATTTTTTTTGTTTATATACCTGTTATATGTATCTAAAATATAAACGAGATGTTTTTAGCTTGCCACAAATGCGTTTTTAACCAGCTGTGAATGTGGCTGATGCTAAAAAAATGCTTTGGACACAGTTTACGCTTGTTTTTAAACATCATCGTGTTAAAATGGGTTGTAACCTTGGGTACCCAAGATTACACCAAGTTTACGATGGCTGATGTCGAGTCTGGTCTTAGCTGGGGCAGAGAGAAGCTGATTTATGCAGGTGTCAGGAACAGGTGGGATGCGTTTAATTTATAACTGCCTAGAGTGTGAGCACACACACACACTAAAAGCTTTAATTAGAAGTTTCAGTCAGGCCAACTTCCTGCTGTTTCACTGACGTGAATGTGTGCAAGGGTGATGGTCAGTGACTCCCTCCACACATCAAACACACACAAAGCAAGGAGGGGCCTTCACTGAGGTCTTCATTAGATGAGGTGAGCTCAGATAATTATTTACTTATTATCTCCCATGCCAAACAAGATGAAGTTTTACCACACACATCCAGCAGCTGGCACACAAGCTAAACGAACATTTCTTCTGTTCCTTTGTGTTAGGTTTAAACAGGAAGTCACAACAGGTTCAGTACTTCTAGGATTAAATGTTGAGTCTTTTCTGTGATGAACTACCATCGAAAGTTTGGGGTCAGGATATTTTTTAAATGTTTATGAAACTCTCTTATGCTCACCTTATTTGATCAAAAACACTGCGAAAATAATTCTGTGAAATATTAAATAATGTACAGCAGCCAGTCCTCCAATCTTCAGTGTTTTATTAAGCTTCATAAATCATTACAATATGCTAATTTAGTTACATCTCTCTCGTATATATATTTTTTTTAATTACATCTTGACTGCTAATTTACAAAATCTAAATGTACATAATAAATGTCAATTGTTTAGACACTTTTAAAAATCATACTTACCCTATTCTGAAAAAAGGATGCATGAAAATGTGATGTTGTTGCTGATATTGATATTAAACTTATTTCTTCTGAACTTGGATTGTGCAAGTAAACTTTTTCCATTTTTGGCATTCCAACTGGCCTATGGATAGAGACAAAGGAATATTTAGCAACCGGTAACATCAAGCTTGAGTCGAAAAAAAGTTTTGTCTGTTAAATTGAAACAGAATCAGGTTAACTAAAAATAAATTAAATTAATCTATTCAGCATCTAAGGAGGCTCATTCCCATTTAAATCACCCTATATGCAAATATAAATAAAAGCACATACGAGTATAATCAGAGCTTTTACGAAATCAATATTTGTTAAAACCTTAATTCTCTCTGAATCAAAAATATAGAAAACACTTGTGCTAAACAGTCAGAAACGTTTTACTGAACATGCTATCAGTACGAGATAAAAGTACAAGATATGAATGAGCTCATTTATCTGAGGTTCTACTGCTTGCTGCTAGTGAGAATGAGATTGGCCTGATCAAGGCTGAGCACAGACTCCATAGGAAGTTAAAGGAGACTGAATAAAGCGTTATCTGGTAGAAAAAAAAAAAATCTCATACGCCCATAGTTGAGAGGGCAATATAGAAAGCTTGTTTTACAACTCCACACACACTGACAGCGCACTCCAAAATGCATAAATGAAAATGACACATAGAAAGGAAAACAAATCTCTCAAATAACTTTTTCCAAACTCACAATGGATTCACCCTTGTTTATAGGTGACTGCCTTCATTTATATTTTAGACCAAAATCTTCAAGTAATTTAAACCACAAGCCTCGTTTTATTTGTAAATCGAACACTGCTATTATACAAACCCATTAGAAATTCCCAAGTGAACCCTTGTGTAAAAAAAAAAAGGCTAATTCTCGTCCAGACTACATATTAAAAGGCTTCACAGGAATGATCACTTGTGAAAGCAATGCTTATTAAGTCAGAAGCTGTTGAGATGACCTGACCTGCTTGCTGCACAGGGACTGAGCTAATACAACGACTGCATAGAATCAAGCAGGGGTGGGTGGTAGCATTCAGCTTCTTTACATTTTTTTTTATTGCATTATTTTTATTTATATTTGAATGCTTTGAAAGTGTTGTGACTAGTATTTTTAATTTCCGAATCACAGCTGATATACATAATAATTAGAAGAATTATGTAATAATTAGGTGCACACATAGTCTTTTAGATGTTTCAACTATATTTGAAACTGTGGGATGGTGCCATTACTGCTTTAAATGTCAAACCTACCCGGTGAGAGATGACTTACTGTTCATGAAAGTCCAGCATTGGAGGCTCAAAGCGTATGGGTCTGCTGTTCCCCCGCTGAGAGGACGCACTGCAAGAGAAAGAGGATACACTGTAAATGAAGGGGAGACAGTGAGAGACACTATTCCTTGAAAGCCAATGTGCTTTTTCTCTCTTCCCCCAAAAACCCACCACAACATGGCCTGTTGAGGATCAAATGATGCCTCTCTATTTTTCTTCAGGCAAAAAGAAAGATACACCCACACTTACACATACACCGTAACAAATAGGCTTTGTCTGGCAGGGAAGCATCAGGTTTACACCAAACATTAAAAGTGCAGGTGAAACATGCTTCCACTTTGATTTAGAGTTGGATCAAACACCAAACCACATTCACACATACATTTTCTGAGAGTTTGAAGTCTATAATACCAGTCCCCTCCCATTGTACCAGATTTCATTTAATGCTACTCTCCTCATATATTGGCAAGATTTTGGAGCTGGCAGACTAAATAATGAAATGAACCTATGATAAATGATATGGTCCCTCAGGTCAGATATCAGTGATTTTAGGGTGTAACCAACTAATGTGGCCTAAGGTATTGTCATTGTTTTGAACAGATAACAGGCATAAATTGCTGTTCTAGGAAATGTTTTTTTTTTAATATGGAGTTAAAAACCAGCTCTAAAAATTGCTTAAGTATTAATTGTTGTTTATTTTGTCATTTCAAAGATCATAGCACAATAAAAAAATATACAAATTAAATAACACAGAGACACAGGGTTTTAGGATGTATTCCCACCTATGTTGTTTTGTTGAACTAAATCTAAAATAAGGTGTTTTAGGTCCTATGATTTTCAATGTGGATAATGCAGACAGAATCGTGGAATCCAGTCATAACTGAATTGTGTATAATGACTGCAGCATATAAAATAATGCCATCCATGGGTACATCCAAATATTACCACATACAAGACACTTCACATACATACTGCGTACAAACACAAACTTCAAGAGGTCTTCACAGAAACTCGTCATTTTAAAAGTTTGGTTTAACTTGAAAAAAGCATGACAGACTATTATTATCCTACTTAATGCAATAATAGTACTATATTACTACTAATGATACATTTTTTATTACATTTTTTTTATTGTTTTTAAAAAGAATATTTACTAGAAAAATTATTTACCATAATTTATTTAGCAAAAAAAATGTATATACCTAACACAGTGTTTCTGTTCTGATTGAGATATATATATATATATAAAACATTAAAATTAAATCAAGGAAATTCATGGAAAACATAATTTGGCAACAAAAAAACCAAACACTTAATAAAATGCTGTTTAATACTCTCCAAGTTTAATAATTTCAATTAATTAGACATGATTTAGACAAATTTTGATGATGAATATTATCACTTATATAATTATTGATTGAAACATTTTAAATAAATGGACAATTAAATAGTTAATGGATTGTATATTGTAATATACAACATTATAATACTACTATATTATTTGTTTTGACCAATGGAATCATTTATTCCACTTTCTCTACTGGCAGCATAAGTAATGTTTTTCATAGAAGGGTAACATTTTAAAACATTTTGACTCATATACATTGACCCAAACATCTGCACGAGGCGAAGATTATGTTAAACCACTAAAATGAAGTCATAACGGCTCTCAAACACTGAGAGTGTCAGAGTGACAGGCAAATTAGTCATGCCACTCGACTAAACGCATCGTCTCACAGGAGCAGGACTCGCGGCATATTTGTGGATTAACAAAGAAAGTGGCACATCAAGTTGCACAGCAATGTTTTCGAGGAAAAAAGAAAAAAAAAGAAAAACTTATGTACTAATGTGAATATTGTAAAGACTGATTCAAACAGTGTAAGCATTACCACTGGCTACACAGTTTAGCCAAAATGAACTTAAAAAGAGCTGTCAGTGTGTCATGCAATGTTTTTGTGGGGTGTGATCAGATATAGTTAATGCCATGTGATCAAAAGTGTCAAGGCATTAACTAGGCTAACTGGTCTGGTGGCACAAACCACAGAAAAGAAAGCTGC
>NC_056704.1:12709990-12712092 GCF_018831695.1 Puntigrus tetrazona | reverse complement strand
TGTGTGGAGGCTTGCCTTAAGAAAAAAAAAACTGAAGAGTTGCAATAAAAACACCACTATCAGTAGACAAAGTTCAATACTAAGTTTTAAAATCTGTCTATCCGTTAGAAAACGAGGAAATACTCAAAGTCTATTAGCCCTAGTTCGCAAAGCTATACATGTTCGTAATAAAAAAAATACTATAAACGGTGGTTGCTTTGGTTCCTCATTTTCTCACAGGCCCTACACTTGAGGATGCACGCTCAACTGTATGCAGCATTCAGATGGTGTTGTCTAAAGGGTGTGTCCTCCTGCAGCTAACATGACGAGTCACAATGCAGGCATTCGGCCAATTAAATCCAGCCACCGCTAACATATACACATAAGTAGGCTGGCCAAACCTCGAGCTGGAGAGCTTTTGACTGGTTAAGCAAATGAACAGGCCACCTAGTACACAAAAAGATGATACCCTGGAAATAGTTCAAAACAAGTCTGATAAAACTTCTAACTTATAAAAAAAAAAATTTCTCTGGTCTCTTAAGAAAATAATAACTTTGCTGTGTCTGACTCATTGCTCTTTTGTATCAGTTCGTCGGTTTACAAACTCAAAAGACAGTGCTGTGTAACTTCATTAACTCCCTATGAAACGTGTTTATTAGGACGGAGGATAATTACCTAATTTACCTCTCATTCAAAGAGTAAAATCACTTCTGAAGTACTTAAAATACCACAGCAAAGACACACTGCTCATGCATTCATGCACTGATTCATTCATTCTATTCACTCCACTTTGCGTCAATTTACTGAATGCCAGTGACTGCCAGGAGTATCAGAGTCTGATTAAATCGTTTGAAATCCGAAATGACAAACTGTGACGCTCGTATTTTTTGCCCGTTTGTTGTTCCTCGAGCACAGAACGTCTCATAGGAATATTTAGTTCACATGTCTTGTTAAGTACTGAACAAATGTTTCTTGGACAATCTAATATAAACCACATGCTGACCCTGGCCAAGCACGTACAAAACAATGCATGCAGAAAATCTCTAAAAGTTTGAGCCTTACCTTTTTTGACGATATGAGCTAAGATCAATATCAGACTCTGTCTGTAAGAAGAAAAGAAATTAAATTTATTCTTTAAAAGTTAGTGGTAATAAGATGCAGAACATCTAAAGCAGAAAGAGCAGATTATAATGACAGATGGTTTAGGTCAAACACGTAACACCAAACTGTTAAAGTCTATCCTTTGGACAAGGATCTTGCCATTTCTATGGGCTTCTGTTTAAATACAGAAAAGTATTTAAAAGACGGTCTTAAGAGATGTTCTCACTGAGGTTCACTTCTGTAAGGCTAAAATAAGATGGAAACAGCCGGATGGGGAGTACGGTCTAGTCTATTTATAAAGCTCTACATTTCCACAAAAGTCCAAACTGACATGTACACGAAACCACTAAGATCATAGAGTTCATAGTCCCATTTAAGGGACTATTACAGCTATGCTTTAAAATGGTTTAGATATTTTCTATTATTTGAGAATATTTTATTGGCCAATTAAATGCACTGATAACCTCATTTAGGCTGCCACACCCTTTAAAGCCTAATAAACCATGAAGAGTACGGCAGAGAATAACACGTGAAGTACTAGGGGAAAAAATAAATAAATAAAAAGGAGCCATTGCAGAGACTCAAATATATAAAATGGAAATTCTAAAAAACGGAAGAACAAAAGTTACGCCTTTAAAATACCTGCCTATACTCAAAATTATACTATTATAATAACTAGTTTATTTTTAAAAGATAAATTATACTGATTATGCTGAATTTTCAGATCAGTAAGCTACCCAGGTGCTTAACCAATAACTGCTCAGCAGATTTAACAAGGTCGTTTAAAGGGATACCCAGGTGTTAAGACATTCATAGCTTAATATAATGGAAATTATTTCTCTTGTTGAAACTTGTAATAAACACTCATGAAACATGACGGTAAATGGTTGCACTCGGTGGGCTATTAGCGCTTTTTACCTCAACAATTACAATGTTACGTCTTTAGAATAATGGCAGTTTTTTTAATAACATAAATCATTCATGGGTTTTCTACATAAGAGACATAATTTACGCTATATTAA
>NC_056704.1:12703680-12709977 GCF_018831695.1 Puntigrus tetrazona | reverse complement strand
CATCTCATCAAACTCTCAATTTCGTTAGCAGTGCATGTACTATATAAATCAGGGTAATTAACAGTAATATTACTATAAATATGCTTTTGAATAAATAATACCATACGTATGTTTTTAAGATTTAACTTTTTTTTTCTGTGGATTGTCTCAATATTTCATTATTTTTTGACAACATCTTTGTGGCATTCGGTGTAGTCACAGCTCAACCAAAAATTGTGTTTGAGGAATTTCCAATGGCCTTAACACTGCACAATGCAATCTTCATTCTATCAGCCATCAGAGTCACAAAAAAAAAAANCTGACTGTATGAAAGCTGTAGACAGAAACAGAAAATTCCCATGAGGTTTGGATATCATCAAACAATGCCATGCAGGTTGATGATTTGAGTTCCCAGTGTGTGCAAGAGGCTCTCTGGGAGTGTATCAGATTTGGACACAATTACTCATCAGACAACATAAAGGACTGAAGAGACAGGGAATCATTACAGTCATTTTACGATCATTCACTGTCTGGATTTGTCTCGAGTGAGCTCTTAATTGAGGACTTTGAAGAACTGTATAGTTTCACTGTCTGATGCATTACTGTGTAAGAGAAGCTACAGTTGCCACAGCTTACTGGAGGCTGCTTTTGAGGCCAGGAAACAGCAAAAAAGCAGGCAAAACAGCAATAGAAATGACAAAAATGGATGCAATGAACATGAAGTTTACCTCAATCTGATTTCAAATGTTTTATGTTAGTAGCTTCATCGCGTAATCAATGTAATATCAATATCAGGAAACCACTGATGACACCAATGCACGAGTATGGGCACAAAATATAGAAAAGTTAACTATAAAAGCGTGAAGAGACATCCATACTGTGAGCTAATCAATTTTGTCTTGCACCTATACTAAAACATAACATCAGAGGCCCTTTGAGTAGAAGCAGATTTTTTACAGATTAACAGATGGCTAATAGCAAGTTCTCCCAGAGCTGCTGAGTTCTCATATTCGGCTTCATGTCAGTATACTTGCAGTGCTATTATTAGTCTGCAGATCTGTAACTCTAGTGAAGTTTATAGTGATAGAGGCCAGTCACGCTCCCTCGTATACACTTTCAGAGGTACACAAAACAAGCATTACTTTCCACACCACATCATGTTACATCATATAATTAACGGAGAGGTGAAGAGTCCATTTCATCAACAAACATTAATTAAATCTTGAGTTGAGTGTCAACTGGACCGATTCCAATCATTTTCATATTTGGGCAAGAAGGAATCAACCAATAACCATGGCCTGCATAATAGCACTACCCCTGTTTTGAGTTTTGAGACATATCGCCATTACGATAACTATATATTGCTGGAACAGTGTTTTATCAGTAAAACGTTCACGTTTGTGGCCAAGTACAGGTCTCTGCAAACCAAAGAGAGACAATTTCCAACTTTTTTGGCATTTTCAAACTGGTATAAGCGTTCTTTAACTATACAGCCAAAAAAAGTACATAAATCCTAAGAGGACATGAATTATTTCCTTTATTCCTTTCTTGCTTTTCTCATGACTGCAACTGTCTTGTTCTGTCTAGATCACAGAACAATTGGTTGTACCAAGATCACAAGGGGAAAAAAAATAATGCTGCAAGATTTGAATTTGAAGCCCAATCTGACCTCAAATCAGCACTACCTAATGTTGCGATTGTTAGCTTGCCTGTGTGGGAGTTTTTTGTAGTTTGTTAAAAGATAAGGTGTTATGCACCCAATTCTGCAATTTAACGGGATATTATATTTGAGCACTTTTGCAAAGTCATGGTCACAAACTCTCTCTTGAATACTTGAATTTTGAACGTGAACCAAAAAATAAAAAAAATAAAATCACATTATTTTTCAACATTTCTAATCGAAACAATAATATTGTTTTTAATAGTATGTTTTTGTATTGTGTCTGGACGTGTATTATTTCTGAAAACCATTGCTGTGCAGTTTTCAGTCAAATTTGTGGCACAATATTGCTATAGCAAGAGGATCTTAAAAAGCCACAGATACAAGCTGATTCATTTAAAGTAAAACACAAAACCACCTGCAAAGAGGTTCAAGATTTGACCAACGGGGCGTCTATATTACAAATCCCTACACTTGAAGAGGTTGTAGAGTGGAATTTCATGGAAGTTCTTAAACTTACACCTAGTCAAACAATACCAATAGAATATTAAACAAAGGCAGCAAATCCTCGTGTTGCTTTCAACAAAGGCGGTTTCTACAAACACGTTTTTAATGCCACGAAAAAAGACAATAATGGACGTTGTATTGTGAGCAATGCATTTCAGACCCTTCAATGGCTTGTAGAGAACCAGTGGGAGGGAGCCATATGCTGCTGAGTAAAAACAATGCGTTACTCTGGAAACTAACTCTTACTCATGTACACACACCTTGATGGATTCCTTTAAGCCAAACACACACATACCACTAGTCAGCTGTAGTTGAGGCACAGAATACTGATCACAGAAGCACTGGAATGAAACCATTTGTACGTTTAAACATAATGCTCGACTATAGACTTTAACGCTGAGTGAGATCAAGGCCTTGAAAAATTAGAACACTGTGTGCTCTTGCACACATGAACAGAATTATGCAACAGCAATTGAGCATCTCTCGATCAAGCACCAGCCAGTTCCATTCTCATCTCCGAGGCATCTGTTGAGCAGACAGACCTTAGAAAAGAGAAATACATATCTTGCATTTTGAATTTCAACACGTGCTGACCTCTGAACACAAAGTCTGCTACTACAACTGCTGTAAATGCAGAACCGCGTGTCACAATAACATATAAACACAACCAAAAAGGAAAAATGAGTAACTACTGAGTAAGAAAAAATGGAAAAAAATGAAAACTCTTTTTTTTTTTACATAGTCAATAATTTGAAGTTGAAAGTTTTCAATCAGCAAGGTTGTATTTAATTGATTAAACTGGTGGGGGAAAAAAATTATTGGGCCCCAAACTAGTATATTAGAATTATTTCTTACATAAAAACTAAATTATTGCTACTGTTGAACTTTTGGGCAGTAGTGTAAAAGTATAAACATATATTGTAATATAATACTACATAATATAATATTGCGTCTACATGTATACTTTATATTATTAATATTTTTACATAATGCTATAGAATGCATTTGGGATATTCATTGTAGCAATCACAGCAACTTAACTTCTAAAACACACAACACACGCTTGTCATTTCAAACTTTCCAGTAAGTGCTTGACTGGCACATATCAAGCGTGACGTCATTGATAACTGAGAACCGAGGAGCTAAAAACATTCCTGCTTGACTTGAAAGAAGGAAAAAAAATAAAAAATACTCACTCCATGTGCTCAGGGAGTCCCTCCAGTCAATAACTGGGTTGACACCGTTAATGAAATAGTGGTGCATTCATTTTGAGGGAGTAGTGAGAACACTTAACATCTCACATGTGCTTCCCAAAGAGCACTAAACCATCTGCTCAAGCCTCTGTGTGGTCTCTGTAGCTATTAGCTCTATTTAGTACTTTCTGAGAAAAAGAAGTGAAGACAGAATTCATACAGAACTGCATGAGGAAATGCATCATTTAACTGACAACAAACATTACTATGTGGCAAACACACATCTAAGCCCTAAAAGCACCATTGGATTGCCCCACTCTCCAGGCGAAGGAGAAGAGTAATCCAGGGATTATGGAAAAGAGAAACATGCTGTCCCTGAAGAGCAAAGATCACACACCTTCACTTCTCCACAGCTCCCCAGCATTTAAAGCTCGGTGTGACTAACTACACATGACACAAGCAGTGATAAAACATCATCTTCAGGCTTGATTGATTGTTGCCTCCTTGTGATTCATCCCAGTTTTACAAAACCTCGTCAATAGATAAATCTTCCTTATGAAGCTCATGTTACCCTGCATACCTTTTTTTTTCTGGAAAGGTCTTGATATATTTTTCCCTAATATAATCAAATTTAACGGTCACCGATATCCTTCAAAATATCTTCTTTTCTGTTCCACAGAAAACCGACTGAAAGAGGTCTACAGACAACACGAGGGCGAGTAAATGATGACAGCTATTCATTTTTGGGTGAAGTAGCCCTGTTGTCTGTTGACGTTCACAGTCATTTCAATACAGGCAAAAAAAAAAAAAAAAGAGTCAGGAAATAGTGAAAAATAAACAAGCGCCGTTATTAGGTCATCTGCCCTGTCAAGCGGTTGATATCTGGATGATGCCAGAGCGCCCTGACTATTTCATTTGCAAACACAACCAAGCGCTCTGCACTTTGATAAGACTTTTACAGTGTCATGTGTGAGAACCTCTAAATCTCATTCAATAAGCCAAACCCCTCAAATGCACTCACACTGACAGATTTCTATGCAACACACTGCTAAGAGCTTAACAACGAATTACTCCCAGCGACATACAACACCGCGGTATTTAACTATGCTTGAGCAACATGAAGAAATATAGTTAAAAAACTTGCATGAACTTGCAGTATGCAGTCACCACCTCCTTCTCCTTCCTCTGCAACTTGACATGTCACTGACAGACTGGGCCTCAGAAACAAAACTCTCACATTGACACTTTACTTTCTACCTTCCGTTCTTTTACCCACTTGACATTGCTTTAATATGATGTGTTGACGTCCGAAACGTTATGAACGTTATTTTATAGGGTGAAACTCGGTGCTAAACCGGCATTTATTAGCCAAAACAATCCTAAGACATAAACTAGCCACCGGTGGAGAGTGAACGTAATCATTAAAGGAGGTAAAAAAAAAACATCCTGAACGGGTTTGAGCTTCGTTACATATCATTCATTGTTTAGTTTTTGACAGCAAAACTAACTTAGTCAGGTTTAAGGTGTTCGCCGATGTAATATGACTAAGCCTGTTAGCTTCGATACTCAAAGCTAAACTAATGTCTCTGAGCAATATTAGCCGGCAGCTTAACGTCAAGAAAATAAAAACAGCAAGAACGGCCAGTCACATGCCATCTAACCTAACTAGACATGCGATTTCAGCATTATGGATAAGGCTTGACTAAATATTTATTTAGTTCTGACGCGCTAGGGCTCGAAGCTAACAGTCATTAGCTTGCAGTGAAGCCGCGGTGTGTGTACAGCCGCACAGACTCGCGAAACCCAGATAAAACGCACAACACGCCAAAAGGGGCTTACCTTGTTTGTTCGCCTGTGCCACGTGAATAAATGCAATAAATAAAAGGCGCAGAAGTCCAACGCATGATGATTTTGTTCGCGTTGGATGTGGGGAACTCTGTGTTGTGTCCTTGCTCGCCATCCTGCCGCTGCTGTTTCTCTTAACGCTAGCAGCGCGAGCTCATATAAACAGCGCTCGAGAGTCACCGAGGAGAGACACACAGCGGATTTGACTGACACTGCAATTCATTACACTAAAATAAAGGCACTTCTGACAAGAATCCCATAATCACGCACGCTTACATGAAATAAAGACTTCTTTTACACGCAGAGCTAATAATAACAATAAGCGTTTTAACTGCAATTTATTTCAACCTAAATTATTATTACGATTAGGTCTATTATTATTAAAAGCACCATTTATTTAATGCTTTCAATTATTGTTGTTGCAATACTCCCATAAAAACTGTATTTTACCAACAATAATATGCATACCTTATAGTTAAATAAATGAAATGTATAGCCTACGTTACACATATAAATACACCATTGTTAATTTTCATTTTATTGATGTGATTTTGTTATGGTTTGTGCTAATGTATGGCTATTTGGTTGTGAGTATTTGCTGCACGTTTTTTAATTGTTTGTGTGTAATGAATTGCAGCTTGTTTTGTGTTTGGTTGTGCTGTATTTGTATTCTGTTTTTGACAATGATGGAGATGTTTTCTTAATTTGCTGGTTCTGTTTCTGTTCGCATGTGCTTTCTGAAATTGCAATGCATTGAACTCTACCATAATTAATATTATTATTAAGAAATAAGAACAAGCATTAAAGGTCCAAAGCAACAGTAGAAATATACGCACCAATATTACAGATACAGGGCAACAACAGAGCCAGCGTTAACAACATCTACTGTAATGATAAATACTGTATGACTCTAACTATTTAATGGTGTGTGGATAAGGAGTGATGAGCACCATTTGTGTTGTTAATGTACATTTCAGCATCCTCCGTTTAGGTATTATTTTAAAGAGCTTTCACTTTTTAACTGGACTTTAGCAAACCAAGAGATCTGAAATGATCACAGTCAAGAATTGTCTTTCCACTTTTATACCTTGGCTGCGTACACAGCCTCCTGGA
>NC_056704.1:12702907-12703574 GCF_018831695.1 Puntigrus tetrazona | reverse complement strand
ACTTGTACTTGTGAAATAGTCCTATATGTGCAGCCTGCTTGCGGCTAGTCGTCAAGCCCGTGTGAAATCAGGACACCAGCTTGAAAATGTGATAGCAATTGGTTTATTGAAACGTCTTCTACGTTTGATTACGTTCAATACAGCATTAGTTTCCTGCCTAAAATGTAAAAAAAATCTAAAATGACCACTATTTCCTCCTCCTACAAGTGTGAGAAAGTTTTCATGTAGCCACTGAGTTTGCATTGACGGAAGAATTATGTGAGCCCTAGACTTATTTATGCAGATCGTTATTTTTCCCTGTTTAAATAATTATTGTTGGCTTAAGACGTTTTCTCCACACACTGCTGCCCATGTGATTGAGGACACAGGCATCTCAGTTCGTGATAGGCCCGTGTGCAGGGTTGTAAAAAACAAAGGATAAATGTAGCACATGCATTCAGAGAGCTGTTTTTGTGGCCTGCCCTGTTTATTAACTTATTAAATATAGATACCATTTACTTTTCATTCAGCATTTAGAGTGGCTTTAACTGTATAATGCAATGCAATAAAGGTTCATGTACAAAGGTTCAATACAATCTTTAGGTGCTGTATGCAAAATGTTTTTATTATTCTACAGTTAAACGTCATCGAATTTCTCTATAAACTGATGACGCAGAAAAACAAAAAA